>NW_017671008.1:318973-339421 GCF_001879085.1 Nicotiana attenuata
TTCATGGCAATCAAGGACAAATTGGAAGAGAGGGATTGGTTCGCCATAGTCGAATTGGCATGTTGCTGGTAATGATTAATTCTTTTAGCGCGATCAAGTTATGCAAGTGAATTGTGACGGTGCGTGCGAGGCTTGTCGGCCGCCGTAGTTAGTGTTATTCAGAAAGTATTCTACCGTTGTGGCCTGCTATATGGAGGTGGACCCCGGAAGGGCTATGGTGGTTTAGACCACTACTTAGAGATTTACATATTCTACGGTCATGAATTCACCTGTGTGTTGCTATGGTCCTCCTGAAGTGAGTTAAGTGGAAAGTTTTATATGATGAAGTGTCAATCTAACAGTGGTTCCGAAGCTATGATGAAAAACGAGTTCTATCGTATATTGGCATGTTAAGTGCAGTGAGTGGTATGGAATCTGAAGTGAAGATCAAGGTAGCAGTTCGGTGTTGACAAGGATGTCACGAGCTCGGAGGAGCAGGAAAGGAGTTTCGATGTTTAAAGTAAGTTGGTTTTGTCATTAGCGTCACCTGAGATCGGTGTTTTGTAAAAAGGGCTTTGCATCCTGGTTAATGATTCTTGATCGCTTTTCAGCGTTAGTGCGGCCGGTGGTTGGAGGTACGACCCAGTTAATTGTTATGGTAAGTTGTGGGAATGTGTCCCACAGGAAGATTGTATAAGTGTGACAGGTAGTCACATGATTGACTAAAGACTTAAACCAAGTATGAAGGTTATGATGATATCGTTGATTTGAGAATAGATGCCTGGAGGNTTTGTCGGTGTTATGATCTTCCACAATTCGCCTTTCGGGGCAAGATATTGTGAAACAGTATTGGAGATACAGCTGTCAGATTATCGCAGGGTGCGGTGGTTTAGGATTGAATCAGTATTTCTAATGTTGACGGTTCGAGAAAGATGACCTTCAGAATTGTTTAAATTTAGCAGCAATTGTGGGTTCAAGTGCCACGAAGATAGATTTTATTTAAGGCAGCATCTGAGAAGCAAAGGATGAGGAAAGGCATGTGGGAAGTGTCAGGCGGTGGCTAAAATTTCTAGAAGGCCGAGTATAAGAGGCCAAGGGTCGAGTAGTCGATTAAAGGGATGAGTTCCACCAAAGTGGGAGAGTGGCGGAGTTGCATATGGACATTAGGGTAGGATGACTATGCGCCTTAAGGAGAGTCGGGGATGACTTGGGAATTTTAGTGATTTGGTGATTGAGGTCTACAGATTTAATTTTGAGCATGGGCTATTATGCGGCAGGAGATTTGATATAACGGGAAGGAGCTACTGGAAAAGAAGAAGGATACAACATAGCTTTGAACTGGAAGAATGTTGCCGCACATTTAATTGATGTCCACAGGGGGGTGAATGGACTTGTGCAGCTAGAGAGTGAGCTCGGACTCAGGATGGGTTATTGATGTCGTAGTGATTGTACCCCGTATAGCAGCGTTAGAAGATGTGGGGGAGTGATTTCTACAGGTGGGTTATTCCTGTGAGTAGGTTAGCAGCCGCGTGGTTGGCGAGGCTTCTGCGAAGAATTCTAGTGGTTATACAGCGAAGATGTCGGTCGTGCAAATGTGGTTGATGATTCAGAGTATAAAAAAGGAGTTTTACAATAAGATTCCGAGAAATTTGGCGGTTGATTGCGCAAAGTTACGTCAATAAGAGATAAAGAGTCCTGGTGAATGCCAGAGTTGTGTAATAATGGCTTCAAGCTAAGTGGGAGAGTCCCAGCGCCTATGATTGGGTTGCATGGTTAACTACTTGCGAGGTTTCTGGTTATTACCATATTGATGGGTTACTCCAGCTACTGGAAAAGAACATAAGTGGTAATTTGAGCAAAGGAATTATTAAAGGTGTGCTATGGTTGGCCTTATTGGCTCATGTTCAGATTCGGAAGGGATTCGGGATTCGTGCTTTGTATAGATGCGGGTTCCAAGGGAAGTGATTCGGCCGGGTTCTTCGCCGAGAGGGTATTCATGTGATAGAAGATTCATGGAGTTTATTAAATTTGGGGCCAAGTCGGAGCGGGTGGCTCTCAGCAACGGTCCTAGTGAACTCAAAAGTTAAAGTGCGATGCCTAATGATTTCGAGCCTATAGGTACGGTTAAGCATCAAGCTTGATAGCAGCCTATGAGAAGAGGCACAGAATGTTCTATGATGTTTTGACTTGCGATGTAGCAATCGGGAGGTACGAAATGGTACGTGGGATTGGAGACAGCGTGGTCTCGTGATTCAGGGTCACTCGGGAAGAGTGCGGATGGAGTGTGTTAAGTGTTGAATGGGGTTATCATTGTTTCTATGGCAATCAAGGACAAATTGGAAGAAGAGGGATTGGTTCGCCATAGTCGAATTGGCATGTTGCTGGTAATGATTAATTCTTTTAGCGCGATCAAGTTATGCAAGTGAATTGTGACGGTGCGTGCGAGGCTTGTCGGCCGCCGTAGTTAGTGTTATTCAGAAAGTATTCTACCGTTGTGGCCTGCTATATGGAGGTGGACCCCGGAAGGGCTATGGTGGTTTAGACCACTACTTAGAGATTTACATATTCTACGGTCATGAATTCACCTGTGTGTTGCTATGGTCCTCCTGAAGTGAGTTAAGTGGAAAGTTTTATATGATGAAGTGTCAATCTAACAGTGGTTCCGAAGCTATGATGAAAAACGAGTTCTGTCATATATTGGCATGTTAAGTGCAGTGAGTGGTATGGAATCTGAAGTGAAGATCAAGGTAGCAGTTTGGTGTTGACAAGGATGTCACGAGCTCGGATGAGCAGGAAAGGAGTTTCGATGTTTAAAGTAAGTTGGTTTTGTCATCAGCGTCACCTGAGATCGGTGTTTTGTAAAAAGGGCTTTGCATCCTGGTTAATGATTCTTGATCGCTTTTCAGCGTTAGTGCGGCCGGTGGTTGGAGGTACGACCCAGTTAATTGTTATGGTAAGTTGTGGGAATGTGTCCCACAGGAAGATTGTATAAGTGTGACAGGTAGTCACATGATTGACTAAAGACTTAAACCAAGTATGAAGGTTATGATGATATCGTTGATTTGAGAATAGATGCCTGGAGGGCACTCAGTTTATTGGTGTGACGACCCAAAGGGTCATCACCCGTTTCCTCATCCGTTCCGTGATTTCGAGGCCTTGAAAACCTCATTTTTACTTGCCTCGATTTGCGTGCGCAGTCCGGGCGCATAACCGGAAAGCTTTTATGTTGAAATATGTGAATTCTGTGAAAATTTTGAAGAATTTTGACATTAATATGATTACAGTTGACTTTGGTCAACATTTTTGAAAAACGGACCCGGACCCGAGATTGGACGGTCCCGAAAGGTCCGTAGAAAAATATGGGACTCGGGCATGTGCCCGGAGTCGAATTCCGAGGTCTAGAGCCCGAGAAATGAATTTTTCTATGAAATTGTTTTTCTGAAATTAATAAGGAAAATGGAAATGAAAATTTATTAAAAGACTGTGGTATCGGGCTCGTATTTTGGTTCCGACGCCCGGTACAAGTCTTAAATATGTGTTAAGCGCTTTCTGTAAAGTTTGGTCGAAATCGGACGTCGTTTGACGTGTTTCGGACCTAAATATCTAAAGTTTGAAGTTTATGAAGTTTGAAAGGAAAATGATGATTTTGAGGCTTGATCCAATGATTTTGAGGTTATTTTGGCGATTTGATCGCTCGAGTAAGTTCGTAAGATGTTATTGAGTTAGGGTGTGTGATTGGTTAGGAGCCCCGAGGGCTCGGGAGTGTTTTCGGAGGTGTTCGGGGTGGTTTTGGACTTAGGATGATATCAGATTTTCTGCAATTTTTACACAGGGATTTCCTTCTTCGCGATCGCGCTCTTCCCCACGCGATCGCATAGCACTGAGTCGTCTTCCTTCGCGATCGCGTCTTGAACCACGCGATCGCGTAAGCCAAATCCTTGGACCCCCAGTAGTTCTTCTACGCGATCGCGTAACCCTCCACGCGATCGCGATGACCAGTCAGTGGTACCCTTCGCGATCGCATCCCTATTTCCGCGATCGCGTAGGGCAATTTTGCCCAGGGAATTTTTAAGTTAAAAACAGAACCGTAGCACGGGATTTTTCATAAAAACACACGAAACCCTTTCTTCTCCAAGCACTTAGGCGTCCATTGAAGCTCCCTTTCATCAAAACTTCTTGGGTAAGCATTGTTCAACTTGTTTCCTTCAATTTCCTTCATTAATTAGTGAATTCCTAGCCCTAAAAACATGAAATCAAGGTAGAAATTATGGGTTTTGGGTAGAGTTAGGGTTTTGAGAATTTTGGGTGATTCAACCTCAATTTGGGGTCGAATCTTAAAACAAATTATATATTTGCACTCGTGGGGTTATGGGTGATCGGGTTTTGGTCCGAGCCTAGAGTTTGGACCATGTGGGCCCGGTGTCTAATTTTGGTATTTTTGGAATAATGCTAGAAAATTCATATCTAGGCTATGAGAAGTTGCCATTGAGTCTTTATTGATATTGTTGAATTAATTATGCCTAGATATCACTGTATTGGAGGTGGAATCACGAGGTAAAGCGATAGTTGAGGATTAAGTGGATTTCAAGGCTTTGAGGTAAGTGTTTGGTTTAACCCTAGCTTGAGGGAATAGGAGTTGAGTCTTGTTGCTAATTGCTATGTGATCGAGTACGATGTATAGGCATGGTGACGAGTATCTATACATTGGTGTCTAGCATGACCGTGAGTCCTTATAATGTGATTATCATGAACTGATTGTGAATTCCATGTTTATTGGAGTATTTCTATATGTTGTGAATAACATGTGAACGGTAATATGATCATTTGATTTCCTGGGAGCATAGGCTCGAATTGTGATACGAGTATTGAAAGTATATGAAATGACTTGTTTCATTGAGGAGCGTCAGCTCCAGTTCTAGAACGAATTGTGACAGTACAAGTGATAATTGAACCTCTAGAGCATTTACTCGAGTTGTGAAGAGAAGAGATCATTGTGTTGCCCCCTTGACGGGCTATACTGTTTATTGTGATTCCTCTGCATTGTGTTCTTGACGGATACTAGGGTCGCTTAGGTTAATGTTTCCTTGTGTCGTGGGATGACTATAGTTATAGCTGAGATGGTTAAGTAACGTAATAGGCTAGCTATCAATGGGGTGGTTAGGTGAGGTAATCGGTTAGATATAGCTGAGATGGTTAAGAGTGGTAATAGGTTGGGTATAGCTGTGGTGGTTAGATGTTGGAACTAATGTGGTTATAGTAATCCCCTTGCCGGAATATTTGAGAGGATGTTTTGTTCCCTTACTGGGAAGTCGTTATATTGTAGTTTATAATGGAATATGAGATAAGAAATCTCTTGGAGCTTGGGCTCCAGTGATATCGTCAGATAAGAAAAGTAAGAAAGAGAAAGCGTTGTTGATCATTCCCTTGCCGGGACGTTTGGTTGAACTTGTTGAATTCTTTCCCTTGCCCGGATGTTTGTCAAATATTTGCTTATTTTTATGCCCCTTAATTGTGACTGTTGTTTGGGGAGTCGGACTGTAAAATGATATTGAGGATCGGGTTGCGCGCCGCAACAATGATATTGAGGATCGGGTTGCATGCCGCAACAATAAAATGTGAGGATCGGGTTGCGCGCCGCAACAATGATACATGATAAATGATATGGGTCGGGTTGCACGCCGCAACAGTGGTATTGTGGAGCGGGTTGCACGCCGCAACAAATGGTAATTATGGAGCGGGTTGCACGCCGCAACAGTTATTGATGCCATGTGTTTATATCTGAGTATTGATTCCTTGTTCATTGTGGATCTAAGCTGTTTAGTTGGTTACTCTGAATTACTGTTAATATTGTATCTCCCCATCGCATGTTTCCCCTCCCATGTTGTTAATTGCCTTGTATTCGATTTTCGCTGTATATTTATGACTGCACAGGTTTATGTGGTGTCCGGTCTAGCCTCGTCACTACTTCGCCGGGGTTAGGCTAGACACTTACCAGCACATGGGGTCGGTTGTGCTGATGCTACACTTCTGTGCATTTTTGCACAGGTCCAGGTTTTGAGGAGCAGCAGCAGTAGTAGTACGGGAGCAGGCTTTCATTATCACGAGACTGAGGTAGCCTTGCAGGCGTCCGCAGGCTCGGCGTCTCTTCTTTATGTTTTCCTTTTGACTGTTGCCTCATTGTTTTCGAGACAAACAGCTGTTATATTTCTTTCAGACCTTTGTATTTAGTTTATTCTTAGTGGTTCGTGAGTAATGTGACACCAAATCTTGGGTAGAGACTATCGTTGACTATTCCGCGTTTTGATTCAGACTTATAATATCAGACTTCCGCTATTGTTCTTATTAAATTTCATGTGCTATACTGAGGCTATAAACGGTTAAAAATAATTGTGTAGTGATAAAGAGGTAATTAAGTTGGCTTGCCTAGCTACCACGAATAGGCGCCATCACGACTCTGATGGTGGTAAATCCGGGTCGTGACAATTGGTTGTGGACTGCGGAGGATTTCTCCTGTTGTGATAGTTGCTCTTGTGTGTTATGAGAAAAGGGAAGTTCGTATGGACCTTTGAAGGGTCATTTGCCTAGTTTGGTACGATCAGGGTCGACTTGAGGTCGGTGGATGGACTTAAATGTGAACATGGGCTCTATATCAGGCCAAACGTGTTCATTCAGTAATGCGCTCCTTATGGAGGAGTAGTCAGGGTGTTACATCGTTGTCAGATATTTCATGTAATGATACATTGCGCCGTGTGAATTGTGAGACGGCTTGGTTATATTTCTGCTGAGGTTCCGCGTAGAAATGATGTTATATGAGCAAAATGGCTCTTGAGATTCAGATTATATATCGCACCTTAGTTGTGCTGGAGTTTGTAACTTATGGCGCTATATGTCTCCCCAGGGATGGTATTATGCACCTAGCATGCTTGTGACCGATATTCGGCATTTTATTGAAATGAGCAAATCTAGCTCGGTGTGTATCTCCTTATGTGAGTTTTATAGGTGGATCGGGTGGCACGCCGCCATGGTTATGTTGTTTGGATCGGGTTGCGCGCCGCAACAGGGTGATGCGGAGTACAGTTCCCCGTATCTGTTTTTTATGTGTTTTGTTTCCTATTTTTATGAGGAAAGCTCATATTAGCTGTGTGCCCGCGTCGCATGTATGATTCGCGAGCGGGGTGTTTGTTTATTTATGTCGACCGCGTCGCATATATGATTCGTGAGCGGGGTAATTGGATTCCTTTTCAGAGTTCGTTTTCATTGTATCGCGCTCGAATTGGTAGCCTATTGGCACATGGTGGAATCATATGAGACTTTTGATTATGTCCGGGGTGGCTTACTGTCTGAGCAGTTCGTACTGGGTGAGACGAGATCATCAGATTTAGGATCAGTGCAATCTGACTATATGAAGTATATCAAGGAGCTAAGACCATTATTTGGTTCAGAATGAGGTGATGGTTATTGTCAGGAGTATAGACCCAATGACTTGTTGATTCGGCAATCGGTTATGAATTTCTACACATCTCTTCCGTCATGGCGGTATTGTATGAATTAGAGTAAGACCTATGTAGGTCATGGGGTGCAATGGGAGCATCGGATTCATGGAATTTCGCTTCATTTGATCAGAGAACGTTATTGTGGCCCTGTGAGTAAAGTGGTGCAAGTTGTGAATTCAGCTAAGGTATGCAGTCATGTTTCGTTGCGGCGTGCAGTTATTGATACGGTGAGCGTATGTTGGAACAAGCCTGGCAGAGAATTCCAGATGTTGGAATTGGGCTCTAAGGCTTATTTGCTTGAATAAAAAGAAATATCTTCAGAATTGATCGAGCTAATGTGCTCAACTGAGTTGTGGTAGCACGGGAAGGTACATGAAGTGTTAAACAGTGATTTCAGACTACTTCAGCGTAGTTCTCAGCATGTTCGAGGACGAGCGTATGTTTAAGTGGGAGAGAATGTAGCGACCCGACCGGTTGTTTTGAGCTCTAGCACGTCATTCAGCAGTCTGAGGCCATGAGCAGCTTCATTTCAGGTATTATGACTTGTACGCGTGGTCGGAATTGAATTTCGGGAAGTTCGGAGTCGATTTGGAAAGAGAATTCTCATGTCGGAAGCTTAAAGTTGAAAGAATTAACTAGGATTGGATTTTTGAGAAAACGACCTCGGAATCGGGATCTGAAGTTCCAGCAGGTTCGTATGATGATTTCGTACTTGGGAGTATGCCCGGTTCGGGTTTAGGATAACCAGGGAGCGTTTTGGCGCCTATTGTGGAAGTTAGCATTTCAGAAGAAATTTCATAAGTTTGGCTTGAAGTGCATTTCAGTGTTATCGATGTCCATTTGGGATTTCGAGGATGTGAATAGCTCCGTATGATGATTCTGGAGTTGGGAGCGCGATCGGAAGTGAATTCGGAGGTCCGTAGGTCATTAACGAATCATTTGGCTAAAGATAGAAATTTGAAGGTTTTTGAGAAGTTTGACCGGAGGTGGACTTTTTGATATCGGGGTCGGAATCCGATTCCGGAAGATGGAGTAGGTCCGTAATGTCGAATATGACTTATGTGCAAAATTTGAGGTCAATCGAACGTGATTTGGCGGGTTTCGGCATCGAATGTAGAAGTTTGAAATTTCAAAGTTCATTAAGCTTGGATTGGAGTGTGATTCATGGTTCTAGCGTTGTTTGATGTGATTTGAGGCTTTGAGCAAGTCCGTGTTATGTTTTTAGACTTGTACGAGTGTTTGGTTTGGAGCCCCGGGGGCTCGGGTGAGATTCGGGATAGCTTCGGAATGATTTGCTAAGAAATAGGATTGCTGGTACTGGTATGATCGCAATTGCGATGCTTTGGTCGCAAATGCGATCATCGCATTTGCGAGATTCTGCCCGCATTTGCGAACATGGGCAGCTGGGGGATTATTCGCATTTGCAACGATTGGGTCGCTTTTGCGAGGCCTGAAGGGTTCGCATTTGCGAAACCCTTATCGCATTTGCGAAATGGGCCAAATCAGTCAGGGGTCGCAATTGCGATGGGTCTTGCGATCTTTTTGTCGCAATTGCGACGATGGCTGGAGGGGAGCAGGCTTCGCATTTGCGAGGTTTTTGTCGCATTTGCGAGCCTCGCATTTGCGAACCTAGTGTCGCAAATGCGACATCAGAGGCCTGTGTTCAGCTATTAATTTCGAGACTTAGACCATTTAGCTCATTCTCTTCATCCTCTTAGGATTGGAGCTTTTGGAAGAGGGTGTTCGCTTAGCACTTTGAGGTAAGTAATTTCTACTCAACATGAGTTAAATACATAGATTATGGGTAGATTAACATGTGAAAATAAGGGAAAAATCAAGGTTTTAAATGAAAAACCTAGAATTTGGTAAAAACAAGAATTAACCACGAAATTTGTTAGTGAAGAGAGAAAAAATCATATATTCTTGATCCTTAGGTTATGGGTAATGACTTTTTTCAAAAATTTCCGGAATCCGAGCATGTGGGCCCGCGGGTGAATTTTAGGAACCTTGCATTTAGGGTTGGGAAATTGGTTTAATAATTAGAATATGATCTTTTTAGCATGTATTAACCAGTTCTTACCCTATTTGAATAGTTTTGGATCGCTCGGCTTCGAATTGGAGGTTTGAGCGCGTTCTTGAATCGGAATATAGGCTTCGAAGCAAGGTGAGTCTCCTTTCTAACCTTGTAAGAGGGAATTGTCCCCATAGGTGAATTAATTGGTTATATGCTCCTATTTGTGGGGGCTACGTACGCACGAGGTGACGAGAGTCCGTGCGTAGCTACTATTATGCTATTGTCTGGGTAGTCTAGGACCCAGAAGCATGCTATACTTGGATGAATTGTAAACTTATTGACAGCTCGAATTGCTTAAACCACATCGAATTAATAAATAATTTCAAAAAGGAATAAACTTCTTTTCTTACATTGCTAAAAGAGAAAGTGGCTTTTATCTGAATAAATATTCCCCGATAAATTCTTAATTGGCTATCTGAGCATGTATGTCTATGTGTACCGCGTCGCACGTATGATTCGCGAGCTGGGGGATTGTTTATTTCATGTTGACCGCGTCGCATGGATAGTTCGCGAGCGGGGTAATAGATGCATCTATGGTTCGTGCCGTTCGACCCTCGGCAGTGCACAGTTTATTTTCTATTGGAGCGGGCCGTACGCCTCGGCATGATTTGCGCATGCTTGTATTGCTGCCTTGAACTTATTAAAGTTGATATTGCCTCTTCATGGCTTGGGAATATTTGGATAAATAATGAAAAGGAATTTTGAAATTTTCCTATAAAAGAAAATAATTGTTCACTTGTTTCCTTCTTCTGTCCACTGTATTCCGGACGGATGTTGTATTATATTATTTCCTAGAAATTGCTCATGCACTTGTACCACCGGGTTCTGGGATGGTTTGAAATATTTTGTATTAATTGCTTATTATTTAATTTGAATTGGAGCAGTTGTCTCTTTACTTATGAAATTAGAAGGAAAATCTGGGTTTTTAAAATTGTCTAAATTGGAATCTAATTAAGTATTTTAGTTGGCTTGCCTGACAGCAGTGTCCGGTGCCATCACGACCCTTAGTGAATTTTGGGTCGTGACAGTGTATGGGTGTTCTTCCGCGTATTTATGTTATTATCGGTCATTTCAGATTTATTTTATCATGTCTAAACTGTTCTTAAATGCTTATCTGTTAATAATTGGAAAATGGAAAGTGTCGGCTGGCCTTGTCATCACGAGAGGCGCCATCACGATTGAATTCGGGGTTAGGGTCGTGACAAAACAGCTTCTGCCATTCAATTAGGGGGAGTCATCAACAGTCTTGAAGCTGTAAAGTTATATGGAGGGATAGTTTTCTCTGATTATTCTAAGAGAAAATCAACAACTTTGGCGTTTTAATTTGTGCCTGCTGCAGGTTCGCTATTGTAGTTATGTATAATATATATGTATGTGATGAAGTGCTTTTTTTTTTAGATTAATCCATCCACCCGAGCTTTCACCTCTCGTGGTGTTGGAGGATTTGGCAAAAATCCCTACCATGGCTAATATATATCGATACACCCTCTTGCACCGCTGCTCGTAACACTTAATTAATAAATAATATATTACATGTTGCCCCGTCTACATGACCTTACATAACCTGTATGAAAATAATTGAAAGTATTAATCTATATCTATCTATCTATCTATATCTATATCTATCTATATTTATATCTATATCTATATTATTATAAAAGCACGAATGTTAAAACGCTAAATGTTGAACGACCAAAATATCCTCAAAATATTGATTGACTTTTATGTCCTTTGAAAACTATTTCAAAGTACGAATAAGTTTATATCGGATAAAATTGTAATTACATGTAAATTTTAATAATATGATTGCACTAGAACTCTAAGTTCAGCAAAAACTATGATTTCGAACAGTAACTTTTAGCCAACTTCAAATCTATTTTTGGAATTTTGAACCAAATAGATCTCTTTATTAATTTTACCCCATAAAAACTACGTACCCTTCAAAATACTCAATAACTGGTCGAATTAGCTAAAAACAAGATAATTCAATAGTGAACGTCCTCATAGATTTACTACTTTCTAACGTTACTATTTGCCTACCGTGTGAAAAATTATATACAGAATAAAATATCTAAATAGATCCCAATTAGTCGAATTGCTACAAGTAAGGCATTTAATATTTAGACTAAAAGTATTACCTGGTGAGAAAGTAATGATTTTAGAGGTGAACCATCAAGTACTATCAGTAGTTCCAAATTTAATGAGAATATAGACTATAATACAAGCCTGATAGAATAATACTTATGACATCAAATGGAAATAATTCAGCTAATAAAAATTTGAGAACAAAAATAGATCCAACATTCAGTAATTTCTTACTTCATTTCGAAAACTGAGAAAAACATATAATAAGAGAATTTGGTCATTCATTTAGAACAATTCATTGTCAAGCCCAATGATGACAAATAATGTTAAAGGTTGCTTAATAAATGAAATATTTATATCATCAAATAAAAATTTGTGCAAAAATACATGATGGACAAAGTAATCTTAGCTAGCACAATATGTCGATCAGTCAAATGAGATATTGATTGTCAAGCTCCCTAATAAAAGTAAAATATATTTTGGTTTCAACTTCGCTTAAGATGATACCAGCAACTATTACTAGGACGAATACTTAAATACTTAACAACACATAACCTTTCACTACAAAAGTTCCTTGTCATAGATAATAACTTAACAATCAAATGAGTAAAGTGACAACTTCTTGACATAATAACATGAAAAACGTCTTTTATATGAAATTATAGGATGAAATTTCTTTTTAATTTATCTTTTAATTGTAGCGAGAGATATACGTGCAAAGCACGTACATAGAGACTAGTTATTATAAATGCATGAATAAAATATTGGATTACAAAAATAACCTTTTAATATTAAGCATAATAACTCACAATAAAAGGACATAACCGGAATTCTAGATATTAGCCTTATAATCCTATCAGTTTTAAGACATAATACTACACGTTAGGAATCCTACATGATTACCTTAGGAATCATATTAGTATAATTACTTTTAAGCTGTCTAATCCATATAAAATTGAACAAGTAAATATCTTTACTCATGTAATCCTATTACTTTTAGGATATACTTCTTAAAAAACTATATTACTAATTTAATTTGACAACGTATTATAATGTCATATTTCTAATTTAATTTAAGAATTTGTTATATTGTCCAAATCCATTTAGAAAAAGGAGAGCGTATACTATTATAAAAATATAAACACAATATTAATATATCAAAATAGCCCTAATATTTAGAGGAAGAACTGATAGGGAAAGGACATAACTGCAATAACCTATTTTTGGACTACAATACCTTCTTTGCTAATATTTAAGATTTAAGATTTTAAAATTAATAAAATTGTATCTATTAAATTCCTAATAAAAACTTTGTAAAAAGGTTTAATAAAATCAGTTCATAAGAATCTTCCGTAATGGCCATACATTACCACTCCATAATGTCCAATACCCAAAAAAAGTAAAAGTAATATTAAATGGACTGCATAAAGAGTTGAAATTGAGAAAAAAATATCCGCACGATAATAAATTTATATATAATATTTGTACTATTTTCCTACTCAAATAACATTTTATTAACATGTTTTTCGTGTAATATTGAAAAATACCCAATTATGAAACAACAACTAAAAAAATATTTAAGAATATAAATGTGTGAGAAAGAGAAAAAAATAGTTAGTAAGAGTAAATATCACTAATGGTTCTACAAACATAAAAAACTAAAAGTGAAATATCATATTAATCTTTTACTCTTTAAAAGTAAAATTTATTTAGTATAAAATTATGAATAAGATTTAATATTAAAAACAAGATATGAACTGATATTAAGATCTAAATCATCACAAAATAAATTATTTTTTATGTTACAACTAAATAATTAAACTTTTAATTAATTATTAGCAAGATAATCCAATTCAATTATTTTTTAAATCCATCATATGAGTAAAAAATTTATTCAAGTTAAAAAAACTCTTAGGATACATAAATTTATTCCATAAAAAGAGCGTTAGAACACAAAGTAAAAAGGTTAGTATATTATTAAGAATCAAAATGCTATACAAGTGTTTGAGAAAGTACAATCAAAGCTAAATCCTAATCAAGAACAAGCTTTCAAGACTATATTATAAAGAGTCGATGTCACGACCCCGGTTCGCCTTCCGTGAACCATCGTGACGGCACCTAGTCTCTACGACTAGGTAAGCCTAAATTGCGGAAGAAAACCAAAATTTGCGGAAGTAAAACAATTTAAAACAGAAATAAAGAAATAAAAAGCGTTTAAATGTGTCGCTCGACATACACCATATTTAATTCTCAAGACCAACACATAGATCCAAGACCCGAAAACCCATGAATCACAAGCGAAGAAGTACTACATAGCTCTAACTCCAGAATGTCTAACAAGAACTGAAATACAGAAGGGCTAATACTAAACAACAAGAATAGAAAGAGACTCCTCGGTCTGCGACGCGACAGATATACCTCGAAGTTGCTATAGCAGTCGCCTCGCCTCAGGGGTGGTAGGACTGAGCCGAAGTACCTAGATCTGCACATGAAAAATATGGGCGGGAAGGGCATGAGTACACCACAGTGATACTCACTAAGTGCCAAGCCTAACCTCGGTTGGGTAGTGACGAGGAAGGTCAGGGACCTACTGAGGTTAAATAAGATATAAGGTTTAACAGTGTGAAATAAGCCGTGTGAATATGTAACACAGGCTATGAAGGTCAGCAACAACTATTATAGAGACAAGTAAAACACAAAAAGAGCATACAACTCAGCTCCAAGATAACAATCAGGGATCTCCCAGGATACCGTCTTGTAGTCCCCAAATATAAATATCATATCCAATGGATCTCCCGGGTGCAGTCCCGTAGTCCAACTCGTAAATGCGCGGGAATCTACCGAGTGCAATCCCGTAGTTCCAATGTAAAAGTGCAGGGGGGTCTCCCGGAATGCAATTCCGTAGTCCCAAAGTAAACATACAGGGGAGCTCCCGGGATACCGTCCTGTAGTCCCAAAGTAAATACGCAGTAGCAACAAGAATTCAATCCAATCATTTTCATATCAAAGTGAATCAGGTAATCTTAACCTAGCATGGTTCACGTAATACAAATAAGATAGTTAAGGCAAATAGAGCAATTTAGTCAAGTAGACATGCTTCTCAAGGCTAACAGCAAGCTAAATTTCCAAAACAGTGTAAGCAAGAAAAGGAAGAACACAATTCAAGGCTATTTTTAATGAAAAACCGGATTTCCAACAATTAGCACAAGTATGCGCTCGTCACCTCACGTACAAGGCATTTCAATTATCACAATATCAATCCTAAGGGGAAAGGTCCCCCACACAAGGTTAGACAAGCCACTTATCTCGAACCGGCTCAAATGTCAACCCGAAACCACGTTCTTTCCACGAGTATCCGACTCCAAATGGCCCGTATATATTCAATTAAATTTCATAATGTAAATATCACTTCAAGTAACTGGTTCTATAATTTAATTCTAAGCTATTATGCAAAATTAGGTAAAATGACCAAAATGCCCCTCAGGCCCACATCTCAGAATCGGGTAAAATTTACATTTTCGGAATCCTCATACTCTCACGAGTCTATGCATAACAAGAACACTGAAATCGAAGTCCAATTGACCCCTCAAATACCCCTTTTTAGGTCTCTTAAACTCAAGCCCTAATTACCCATTTTTCCCAAGTTTCCCCTAATCGGAGTTCTTGCCACGTCTCAAAAATGTTACCTCCAAGTGATTCCCTTGAATCCCTCTTCAACCATCTTCAAAAAGCTTCAAAATCTCTTAACAATGGAGGAACCTAGGCTAAAATTCGCGAAATAGACCTTTTAAAACATTCTGCCCAAGCATTTAATTCCTTCTTCGCGAACGCGGTCAAAGCCTTGCGTTCGGAAAGCACAAAAATGACTTTGACCAAAAACCTCTTACGCGAACGCGATGCTTTGACCAGATGAACCTTCGCGAACGCACTACCCCTCTTGCCAACGCTGAATAACTCTACCTCGAACCCAGCTGACCAATTTCCTCTACGCGAACGCGCTCCCCTTCCCGCGAACCCGATGCACAGACATCCAGCCCTTCGCGAACGCGGAGACTCCCTCGTGAACGCGAAGGCCAAAATCTCAACCTTCTCCAGCTAACCCTTCGCGATCGCGGCTCTTTTCTCGCGAACGCGAAGGTCAAAAATCTGCAACACTGAGCAGCAGATTTATGCAACTCCAAACTTCATGAAATGGTCCGATTGACCACTCGAAACTTTCCTGAGGCCCCCGGGGACCTCAACCAAACATACCAACATATCCCATAACCTCATTCAAACTTGTTCCAACCCTCGGAACTCCCAAAACACAACATCAAAACACTAAAATTACATTGGATTCAAGCCTAAGAATTCCAAAAACTTCCAAATTCCGCTTTTGATCAAAAACTCAACCAAACCCCGTCCGAATGACCTGAAATTTTGCACACACATCCCAAATGACACAACTGAACTACTACAACTCTTGGAATTCCATTCCGACCCCTATATCAAAATCTCACTATCGAACCGGAAACTTCAAAAGTCCATCTTTCAGCATTTCAAGTCTAAATTAGCTACGGACCTCCAAAACATAATCCGAACACGCTCCTAACCTTGAAATCACCGAACGGAGCTAACGGAACCATCTAATTTCCATTCCGAGGACGTCTTCACACTATTCTGACTACGGTCAACTTTGCAACACTTAAGCTCTCATTTAGGGATTAAGTGTCCCAAAACTCTCCGAAACTCAAAACCGAACATCCCGACAAATCAAAATAGCAGAAATAAACTTGGGGAAAGCAGTTAATAGGGGATCGGGGCGTAAATTCTAAAAATGACCGGCCGGGTCGTTACATCCTCCCACACTTAAACATTCGTTCGTCCTCGAACGAGCACAAAGACATACCTGAAGTAGTGAAAAGATGAGGGTACTGGCTGCGCATATCCTGCTCGGTCTCCCAGGTCGCCTCCTCGGCCGGCTGACCCCGCCACTGAACCTTCACTGATACACTGTTCTTTGACCTCAGCTTCCTAACCTGCCTGTCCAATATTGCCACTGGCTCCTCAATATAAGATAGGTCCTTTTCCAACTGGACTGAGCTGAAATCCAACACGTGCGACGGATCACCGTGATACCTCCGGAGCATCGAAACATGAAATACCGGATGAACTCCTGCCAAGCTGGGAGGTAAGGCAAGCTCATAAGCAACCTCCCCAACACGCCTCAGTTTCTCAAAAAGAGCCAATAAACCTCGGACTCAACTTCCCCTTCTTCCCAAATCTCATAACGCCCTTCATAGGCGAAACCCAAAGCAGAACCCGCTCTCCAACCATGTAGGAAACATCATGAACCTTCCGGTCCGCGTAACTCTTCTGTCTGGACTGTGCTGTATGGGGTCTATCCTGAATCACCTTGACTCTCTCCAAAGCATCCTGAACCAAGTCTATGCCCAATAATCTAGCCTCACCTGGCTCGAACCAACCCACCGGAGATCTACATCGCCTACCGTATAAGGCCTCGTACGGTGCCATCTGGATGTTGGACTGATAGTTGTTGTTGTAGGTAAACTCCGCCAATGGCAAGAACTGATCCCAAGAACCTCCAAACTCAATCACACACGCACGGAGCATATCCTTAAGAATCTGAATAGTGCACTCGGACTGTCTGTCCGTCTAAGGGTGAAATGTTGTGCTCAACTCCACCCGAGTACCCAACTCCTGTTGTACGGCTCTCCGGAATCGCGATGTGAACTTCGTACCTCTGTCTGAAAGATGGAAACTGGAATACCATGTAGACGGATAATCTCCCGGATATAAATCTCCGCCAACCGTTCCAAGGAATAGGTAGTACACTTAGGGATGAAATGCGCAGACTTGGTCAGCCGATCCACACTAACCCAAATGGCATCGAACTTCTTCAATGTCTGTGGGATCCCAGATACGAAGTCCATGGTGATCCGCTCCCACTTCCACTCCGGAATCTCTATCTGCTGAAGCAATCCACCCGGCCTCTAGTACTCATACTTCACCTGCTGACAATTAAGGCACCAAGCTACAAACCCAACTATATCCTTCTTCATCCGCCTCCACCAGTAGTGCTGCCTCAATCCTGATACATCTTCGCGGCACCGGATGAATGGAATACCGCAAACTATGGGCCTCCTCTAGAATCGACTCTCGAAGCCCATCAACATTGGGTACACAAACTCGAACCTGCATCCTCAGTACTCCGTCAGCACCAATAGTCACATCTCGAGCATCGCCATTTAACACTTTGTCCTTGAGGACAAGCGAATGAGGGTCATCAAACTGACGCTCCCGGATACGGTCAAACAAGGAAGATCGAGAGACCACACAAGCTAGAACCAGACTGGGCTCCGAAAGATCCAATCTCACAAACTAGCTGGCTAAGGCCTGAACATCCATCGCCATAGGCCTCTCTGCTGCTGGTAAATAAGCCAAACTCCCCAAACTCTTTGCCCGGCGGCTCAAAGCATCGGCCACCACATTGGCCTTGCCCGGGTGATACAAGATAGTGATGTCATAATCCTTCAGCAGCTCTAGCCATCTCCTCTGACGCAAATTAAGGTCCTTCTGCTTGAACAGATGCTGCAAACTCCGGTGATCAGTATATATCTCAGAAGGCACACCATACAAGTAGTGACGCCAGATCTTGAAGGCATGAACAATGGCAGCTAACTCAAGATCATGGACAGGATAATTCTTCTCATGTATCTTCAACTGTCTGGATGTGTAGGCAATCACCCTACCGTCCTGCATCAATACCGCTCCAAGGTTAACTCTCGAGGCATCACAATAGACAGTATAAGACCCCGAACCGGTAGGCAATACCAAAACTGGAGCTGTAGTCAAAGCTGTCTTGAGCTTCTGAAAGCTCTCCTCGCACTCTTCCGTCCACTGGAACGGAGCACTCTTTTGGGTCAGTCTGGTCATAGGTATTGCAATAGATGAAAACCCCTAAACAAATCGATGGTAATAACCCGCCAAGCCAAGAAAACTACGGATCTCTATAGCTGAGGATGGTCTGGGCCAACTCTGCACGGCCTCCACTTTCTTCGGATCCACCTGAATACCCTCTCTCGAGATCACATGACCCAAGAACGCCACGGAATCCAACCAAAACTCACATTATGAGAACTTAGCACACAGCTTCTTCTTTCTCAAGGTCTGGAGCACTGTCCTCAGGTGTTGCTCATGATCTTCCCGACTCCGGGAATATAGCAGAATGTCATCAATAAAAACGATCACAAATGAATCAAGATATGGCCGGAAAACACTGTGCATCAGATGCATGAAGGCTGCTGGGGCATTAATCATCCCAAATGACATAACAAGGAACTCGTAATGACCATACCGAGTCCTGAAGGCAGTCTTCGGGATATCTGGCTCTCGAATCTTCAAGTGATGATAGCCTGAACGCAAGTCAATCTTAGAAAACACACAAGCACCCTGCAACTAGTCGAACAGGTCATCAATACGAGGAAAAGGATAGCGGTTCTTCACTGTCACCTTATTCAACTGGCAGTAATCAATACACATGCGCATAAAACCATCCTTCTTCTTCACAAATAACACAGGAGCACCCCGAGGCGATACACTAGGCCGAATGAAACCCTTATCAAGTAATTCCTGCAATTGCTCCATCAACTCCTTCAACTCAGGAGGAGCCATACGGTACGGAGGGATAGAAATAGGCTGAGTGCCCGGCAACAGATCAATGCCAAAATCAATGTCTCTATCGGGTGGCATGCCCGGAAGATCAGCTGGAAACACATCAGGGAAATCCCGTACTACTAGGACTGAATCAACAGAAGGAGTATCCATACCGGCATCTCTCACATAAGCTAAGTACGCATCACAACCTTTCTCAACCATACGCTGAGCCTTAAGGAAAGAAATAACTCTACTGGGAGTGTGACCTAAAGCACCCCTCCACTCAACACGCGGTATACCTGGCATGGCCAGTGTCACAGTTTTGGCGTGACAATCAATAATAGCATAATGGGGCGACAACCAGTCCATGCCCAAGATAATATCAAAATCAACCAAGCTGAGCAATAATAAGTCGGCTCTGGTCTCAAAACTACCAAGAATAACCAAACATGACCGGTAAACGTGGTCCACAACAAGAGAATCTCCCACAGGAGTAGAAACATAAACTGGGAAACTCAAAGAATCCCGAGGTACACCCAAATGCGGAGCAAAATAAAAAGACACATAAGAATAAGTGGAGCCTGGATCGAATAGAACCGATGCATCTCTGTGACAAACCAAGATAGTACCTGTGATGACAGAGTCGGAGGCGACAGCCTCGGTACGGGCTGGAAGAGCATAATATCTGGCCTGGCCTCCCCCTCGAGGGCGACCTCTACCTCCCCGACCTCCACCTTTGGCTGGCTGGGCCGGTGGAGTGGCAACTGGTGCTGGGACCATAGCCTGAGAGCTCTACGGGGCCTGCTGTAGCTGTGGAGTTTGCGGAGGTGCACCCCTCCTAAGTTTGGGGCAATCCCTCACCACATGGCATGTGTCACCACACTCAAAACAAGCTCTGGGAGGACATGGCGGCTGTGACTGGCTCGGGCCAGGTCTGCTGGACTGACCATTGGAAG
Organism: Nicotiana attenuata; assembly: GCF_001879085.1. Lineage (NCBI taxonomy): Eukaryota > Viridiplantae > Streptophyta > Magnoliopsida > Solanales > Solanaceae > Nicotiana > Nicotiana attenuata. The sequence continues at coordinate 339,217 of NW_017671008.1, forward strand.
CACCCCGTGCAGGAGGCGCACTAGAGACTGGAGGTGCATAATAAGGCTCCTGAGGCCTAGGTGGAGCTGGAATACCACTGGCTGCTGGAAGAGCTGAATGAACGGGGCGACCCATATGACCCCTACCATGACGACCTGCAGCTGGGGCACGGGCACTAGAATAATGGCCCGACTCTCGAGACCTCTTGGCCTCCCTCTCCTCTCT
>NW_017671008.1:339496-359078 GCF_001879085.1 Nicotiana attenuata
ATCGAGGTGTCGTGGACGTCCGGCGTGGTACTACTGGGTCGGTACCGTCGGCGGTAGCTCGCGGCGGGTGCTCGTGGATGCACCACGAGCGCATCCTCGGCCTCCTACCCACGCCCCGGCCTCTGACGGACTAAAGTAGGGGGCGCGGGTGCTTGGTGATCTCGAGTAGCACGTGTCCTCACCACTTGTGAGAGAATAGAAGACAGAAGTTTAGAATTGTGATATCAAAAATTTTGCACGACAAGGAAATCAAACAAAACGGAATTTTCCTAACAGTTACATAGCCTCTCGTAGGTAAGTACAGACGTCTCTGTATCGATCATCGAGACTCTAATAAACCGACTTGTCATTCATGACTCCTATGAACCTAGAGCTCTGATACCAACTTGTCATGACCCTGGTTCGCCCTCCGTGAACCAACGTGACGACACCTAGTCTCTACGAATAGGTAAGCCTAATTTGCAGAAGAAAACTAAAATTTGCGGAAGTAAGACAATTTAAAGTAGAAATAAAGGAATTAACAAAGTTTAAATGTGCCGCTCGGCATACACCATATTTAATTCTCAAAACTAACACAGATCCAAGACTGGGACACCCATGAATCACAAGCTTAGAAGTACTACATAGCTGTAACTCCAGAATGTCTAACAAGAACTGAAATACAGAAGGGCTAACACTAAACAGCAAGAATAGAAAGAGACTCCTCAGTCTGCGGACGCGGCAGATATACCTCGAAGTCGCTATAGCAGTCGCCTCGCCTCAGGGGTGGTAGGACTGAGTCGAAGTACCTGGATATACACATGAAAAACATGCGCAGGAAGGGCATGAGTACACCACAGCGGTACTCAGTAAGTGCCAAGCCTAACCTCAGTTGGGTAGTGACGAGGAAGGTCAGGGCACTACTGAGGTTAAATAAGATATAAGGTTTAAGAGTGTGAAACAAACAGTGTAAATAAGTAAACACAGGCTATGAAGGTCAGCAATAACTATTACTAAAGCAAGTAAAACACAGAAAGAGAATACAACTCAGCTCCAAGATAACAACTGGGGATCTCCCAGGATACCGTCCTGTAGTCCCCAAATATAAATATCATATCCAGTGGATCTCCTAGGTGCAGTCCCGTAGTCCAACTCGTAAATGCGCGAGAATCTACCAGGTGCAATCCTGTAGTTCCAATGTAAAAGTGCAGGGGGATCTCCCGGAACGCAATTCCGTTGTCCCAAAGTAAACATACAGGGGAGCTCCCGGGATACCGTCCCGTAGTCCCAAAGTAAATACGCAGCAATAACAAGAATTCAATCCAATCATTTTTATATCAAAGTGAAGCAGGTAATCCTAACCTAGCATGGTTCACGTAATACAAACAATGCAGTTAAGGCAAATAGAGCAATTTAGTCAAGTAGACATGCTTCTCTAGGCTAACAGCAGGCTAAATTTCTAAAACAGTGTAAACAAGGAAAGGAAGAACACAATTCAAGGCTATTTTTAATGAAAAACCGGATTCCCAACAACTAGCACAAGTACGCGCTCGTCACCTCACGTACAAGGCATTTCAATTATCACAATATCAATCCTAAGGGGAAAGGTCCCCCCCCACAAGGTTAGCAAGCCAGTTACCTTGAACCGGCTCAAATGTCAACCCGAAACCATATTCTTGCCACGAGTATCCGACTCTAAATGGCCCAAATCTATTCAATTAAATTACATAATGTAAATAACTCTTCAAGTAACTAATCCTATAATTAAATTCTAAGCTAATACGCGAAATTAGGTCAAATAACCAAAATGCCCCTGAGGCCCACGTCTTGGAATCGGGTAAAATTTACATTTTCGAAATCCTCATACTCTCACGAGTCTATGCATAACAAGAACACTGAAATCAAAGTTCAATTGACCCATCAAATACCCCTTTTTAGGTCTCTTAAACTCAAACCCTAATTACCCAATTTCCCCAAGTTTTCCACCACTAATTAGGTCTTTAATCATATAAAAACGAGTTATGATGTCAAAACTGTTACCTCCAAGTGATTCCCCTTGAATCCCTCTTCAACCCTCTTCAAAAGCTTCAAAATCGCCTAACAATGGAGGAACCTCGGCAAAAATTCGCGAAATAGACCTTTTTAAACATTCTGCCCAGGTATTTAATTCCTTCTTCGCGAACGCGGTCAAAGCCTCGCGTTCGTGCAGCAAAAAAATGACTTTGACCAAAAACCTCTTACGAGAACTCGACAAGGCCCACGCAAACACGATGCTTTACCCAGACGAACCTTCACGAACGCACTACCCCTCTCGTGAACACAATGAACAACTCGACCTCGAACCCAGCTGACCAATTTCCTCTACGCTATCGGGCTCCCCTCCCGCGAACGCGATGCACAGACATCCAGCCATTCGCGAACGCAGAGACTCCCTCGCGAACGCGAAGGCCAAAATCTCAGCCTTCTCCAGCTAACCCTTCGCGATCGCGGCTCCCTTCTCGCGAATGCAAAGGTCAAAAGTCTGCAACACTGAGCAGCAGATTTCTGCAACTCCAAACTTCATGAAATGGTCCGATTGACCACCCGAAACTCACCCGAGGCGCCCGGGACCTCAACCAAACATACCAACATATCCCATAACCTCATTCAAACTTGCTCCAACCCTCGTAACTCCCAAAACAACATCAAAACACCAAAATTACGTTGGATTCAAGCCTAAGAATTCCAAAAACTTCCAAATTCCGCTTTTGATAAAAAACCCAACCAAGCCCCGTCCGAATGACCTGAAATTTTGCACACACATCCCAAATGACAAAATGGAATTACTGCAACTCTCAGAATTCAATTCCGACCCCTATATCAAAATCTCACTATCGAACCGGAAACTTCAAAAATCCATTTTTCGGCATTTCAAGCCTAAATTAGCTACGGACCTCCAAAACACAATCCGAATACGCTCCTAACCCCGAAATCACCCAACGGAGCTAACGGAACCATCCGATTTCCATTCCAAGTCCGTCTTAACACAATTCCGACTATGCAACTTTCTAACAATTAACCTCTCATTTAGGGACTAAGTGTCCCAAAACTCTCCGAAACTCAAAACCGAACATCCCCGCAAATTAAAATAGCAGAAATAAACTTGGGGAAAACAGTTAATAGGGGATCAGGGCGTAAATTCTAAAAATAACCGTCCGGGTCGTTACAGTCGACTCTAGTATAACGGGATTATACTTTGTAGATGCCTCAGGCGGAATCAAATAATATTTCTATGGCATAGGTTAGTTGTATATCATATCAAGAGGCATGTGCGGCAGCATTATTGGTGGCGTAGGATGAAGAAAGATATTGTTGCATATGTGGCTCGGTGTTTGAACTGTCAGCAGGTCAAGTATGAGCCTCAGAGGCCTGGTGGTTTGTTTTAGAGGTGGAGAATGTGACGACCCAAAGGGTCATCACCGGATTTCTCTCTTTTTCCATGCTTCCGAGGCCTTGAAAACCCCACCTTTAGTTGCCTCGATTTGTGTGCGCAGTCCGGGCGCGTAGCCGGAAAGATTATATGTTAAATTTTGTGAAAAATTTAAAAATGTGGCTTTAAAATGATTAAAGTTGACTTCAGTCAACATTTTTGGTAAACGGACCCGGACCCGTGATTTGACGGTCCCGGAGGGTCCGTTGAAAAATATGGGACTCGGGCATATGCCCGGAGTCGAATTTCGAGGTCTAGAGCCCGGGAAAAGAATTTTTCTGTTTAATTGTTTTTCTGAAATTATTAAGGAAAATGGAAATGAAAATTGATTAAAAGACTATGGTATAGGGCTCGTATTTTGGTTCCGACGCCCGGTACAGGTCTTAAATATGTGTTAAGCGCTTTCTGTGAAGTTTGGTCGGAATCGGACATCATTTGACGTATTTCGGACCTAATTATCTAAAGTTGGAAATTTATGAAGTTAGAAATGAAAATGATGATTTTGAGGCTTGATTCATTGATTTTGATGTTGTTTTGGCGATTTGATCGCTCGAGTAAGTTCGTAGGATGTTATTGAGTTAGTGTGTGTGATCGGTTAGGAGCCCCGAGGGCTCGGGAGTGAATCGGAGGTGGTTCGGGGTGTTTTTACACTTGGAATGGTAGCAAATTTTTCTGCAATTTTTGCCCAGATAATTTGTTCTTCCCGAACGCGGCCTCAGGCTCGCGTTCGCAGTGCCCTGTCAACTTCCTCTTCTGCGTTCACGGCCCTCTTTCCCGCGTTCGCGTAGCCCCTTCAAACCCTTCAACGCGTTCGCATCTGCCTACTCGCGTTTGCGTAGGCCATTTGCCGAGGGCCCCAGCTTTCCTTCTTCGCGTTCGCGTGCTCTCAATCGCAAACGCGGTTCCCCCAGTTCTTCTTCATCGCGAACGCGTCCTTGATGTCGCGATCGCGAAGGGTAAATCCCTTCAGTGATTTTTTTTTTAAAGTTCAAAACAGTAGCAGCACGGGATTTTCCTCATTTTTCCACACGAACTCTTCTCCCTAACACCCGATAGACGATTTTGAAGAGCCTTTTCCTCCATAGCTTCTTAGGTAAGTGTTCTTAACTTCATTCTCTCTTAATTTCTTCATCTAATCACTAATTTCCTAGCCCTAAATCATGAATTCAAAGTAGAAATTAAGGGTTTTGGGTAGAGTTAGGGTTTTGGGAATTTTGGGTGATTCAACCTCAATTTGGGGTCGAATCTTGAAACAAATTATATATTTGAACTCGTGGGGTTATGGGTGACTAGGTTTTGGTCCGAGCCTCGTGTTTGGACCATGTGGGCCCGGTGTCGAATTTTGGTATTTTTGGAAGAATGCTAGAAAACTCATTTCTAGGCTATGGGATTATGTTGTTGAGCCCTAATTGATATTATTGAATTAATTATGCCTAGATATCATTGTTTCGGAGTCGGATTGTAGAGGAAAGGCGGTATTTGAGGATGGATTGCTATTCTTTGGACCGAGGTAAGTGTTTGATCTAACTTTGGCTTGAGGGAATAGGAAGTCATTAATTGCTAAATGCTAAATGATCGGGTACGGTGTATAGGCATGGTGACGAGTATCTATACACCGGTGTCTAGCATGACCGTGGGTCCTTGTTTGCACGTATTTCTGATATTCTTGAGACTCTTCTATGCTAATTGATGAATTCTACATAATGTGAAGAGTTTGAGGATTGGTTATGAATTGTAAATTCTTTGGAGCGTTGGCTCGAACAATAAAAATACTATTGAGTAAGAAATGAAAGAAATGGAAAGAAATATGATTAATCCCTTACCGGGTGGTTTTAGTATATTGATTATCTCCCTTGCCGGGATGTGAAAGTTGTTGTTGTTACTCCCTTGCCGGGACATTTCTTATTATTTGTTTATTCCCTGCCCATTTGGTTGTGATTATTGTTTGGGTGAGGAAGAGTGATAATGCACGAAGGGTCATTCCGTGCTATGTTTGATTATATTTGCACGAAGGGTCATTCCGTGCCATGTTTGATTATATTTGCACGAAGGGTCATTCCGTGCTATGTTTGATTATATTTGCACGAAGGGTCATTCCGTGCTATGTTTGATTATATTTGCACGAAGGGTCATTCCGTGCCATGTTTTGATTATTTATGCACGAAGGGACATTCCGTGCTCTGATTTGACTATAATTGCACGAAGAATCATTCCGTGCCATGAAATGAGAGTTATGTGAGGGAAAGAACGAAGGGTGATGCCGTGCATTCTATTTGATTGTTTTTGGTGAGAATGAGAGTAAAAGCACGAAGGTTGATGCCGTGCAACTGTTGATTCTCCTGTTTTCTTTTGTTAATTATTGTTATTGCCCTGTTTCTTACTTATGTTGATGACTTTATATCCGGATTGTACTCCCCCATAGCATGCTTCCCTCCCTTGTTAACTGTTTAATTTCGGTATTCTTTCCTTTATTGCATACATATATATTGAACTGCACAGGTTGATTTGGTAGTCCTGTCTAGCCTCGTCACTACTTCGCCGGGGTTAGGCCAGGCACTTACCAGCACATGGGGTCGGTTGTGCTGATGCTACACTTCTGTCCTCTTTTGCACAGATCACGGTACCGGAGCAACTTTTGGACCACAGCAGTAGGATATCGATTGGGAGCTGACTTCAGTCCAGGGACTTACGAGGTAGCCTAGCTGGCGTTCGCAGGCCGGAGTCCCTTTCTATGTTTCAATTTGTTTTCATTGTATCGAGACAGACATTTATGTATTTCCATTCAGACTTGTTTGTAGCACTCTTTAGTAGTTCGTGAGATAGCGACTCCAGTCTTGGGTAGTGAAATATTAGACTTCCGCATTTTGGGTTTTCAATTATTTATGTTTTAAAAGACTTCCGCATTTATTTAAAGACTCGTTATTTTATTATTGTTATGTTGTTATCCGAAAATGTTTAAATGTTTGGCTTGCCTAGCTCCAACAGTAGGCGCCATCACGACTCCCGATGGTGGGAAATCCGGGTCGTGACAGCATAACACTATTAGCAATAATAGAAAGTGGTGTACCAACAATAATTTTATCGTGCAGCCACCCACTTTGGATTTGATATACCTATTCAAACAACTTAAATAACCATTACAAATATATCAAAGCAGAGAAATAATGCTAAATCTATAAGGAAAGCAAAATTGATAATATGGGATGAAGCACTTATGGCAAAGTGTCAAACGATCGAAATAATTGCCCGAAGATCTTATTAATGAACGGTTCGGTGGAAAATTAATGGTTTGGGAACTGATTTATGTCAAGTCTACCAGTAGTTTCAAAATCGACAAAAGCAGAGACTGTAAAAGCTAGCTTGTCAAAGTTATACTTCATGCCTCAAATGAAAAAGATTCAACTGACAAGAAATATAAAGCAAGAACATATCCACTATTCAGTGTCTTCTTACTTTGTGTCGGAAACGAATAAGACCATCCATTAAAAGATGATTTGATTTTTCCTGAACACTTGGTTATCAATCGCAATGGTAAAGTAGTGCATTTAATAAGAGAAACATTTCTATCATTAGATTAAAACGTAATTTGTACAAATTGCATGATAGAATTAAAAAGAAATCTTAGCTAGCAAAAATGAATATGTTGATCAACTAAATAAAGGGCTGATTGCAAAATTTTAAAATAAAAATAAAACATTTTTCAGCTCTTTGACTCAACAGAAAATTATACCAATAATTACTACCAAAAAGAATACTTAAAATTCTTTAATACCAAATGGCCTTCTCCCATACATGTTTGTTGTCAAGTTTATTATTTCTTATGTATGTTAGTGCCACCATATGTATAATATACTAAGTTAAAATTGATCTTCCATTGTATATAGGTTCATTTTGAAAAAACCGTCATGCTACTGAAAAACTTAGATATGCCGAATAGCTTATGTAATAGCACACGTATGGTATATAGAAATTTTAACAATAATGTCATACATGCAAAAATTATGATATTGGTAAAATATGCTTCTAAGTATATTCTTATCCCTGAATTCAACTTTCGTCTCTCGAAACTAAGGTATCCTTTTAAATTTGTGTGAAAATATTTTTTAGTATGTTTATGTTTTGCAAATATAACAAATAAAATACAAGGACAAATATCCTAAATATTAGGACTATATTTACCATATTTCTTTGCACGACCAACTGTATGTTGCACTTTCAAGAGGGATAGGATATCAGGATCGACAACAAGAGTTTTGATTAAGGCAGAGCAACCATTAGGAGGAAACATACACAAAAAAATATTGTTCACAAAGAATTGTTCGTTAAGATACCATCACATGAAATACTTTTAATATATTATACATAATTATCTAACTAGCATGATAAAATTGATCATTTGTGTAAGTTTTGCTGATGTCCTTTTATTTTAGATTCACGTATTGTGGTAATATAATAATATTTTTCGGTATTTAGATGATTGTTGTACTATTATACATAAAAATTCTCTCATTAATTAATTTTATTATTCCTTCATATAAATAAATGTTTAAATCATCTCGTGCCATTATTAATGTACAACACACGTTCATAGATACTAGTTATTATAAAAGTACGAATACAATGTCGGTTTACAAAAATAACCTTATAATATTAAGTATAATAACTCATAATAAAATGACATAATCGGAATTCTAGATATTAGCCTTATAATCCTATTAGTTTTAGGACATAATACTACACGTTAATATTTAGGACATTAAAATTAACTAAATTTTGGTAAATTTTTTCTTATTGAACTAGGTAAGAATTCATAAATAAAACATTAAATTTAACATTGTATTGGAAGAACTTAAACAGAGAATGGTCTAAATACATATGGAAAGTGTAACGACCCGACTGATCGTTTTGAGCTCTAGTGCGTCGGTCAGCAGTTTGGGACCATGAGCAGCTTCACTTCAGGTATTATCACTTGTACGCATGGTCGGAATTGAATTCTGGGGAATTCAGAGTTGATTTGGAAAGGGAATTCTCATTTCGGAAGCTTTAAGTTGAAAGAATTGACTAAGAATGGATTTCAGAGTAAACGACCTCGAAGTCGGGATCTGAAGGTTCCAGTAGGTTCGTATGATGATTTCGGACTTGGGCGTATGCCTGGATCGGGTTTTGGATGACCCGGGAGCGTTTTGGCGCCTATTGTGGAAGTTAGCATTTTGGAAGAAATTTCATAAGTTTGGGTTGAAGTGCATTTCAGTGTTATCGATGTCCGTTTGAGATTCCGTGTCTGGGAGTAGCTCTGTATGGTGATTCTGGAGTTGGGAGCACGATGGGAAGTGAATTCGGAGGTCTGTAGGTCATTTTGAAGTTATTTGGCTCAAGATAGTAATTTGAAGGTTTTTGAGAAGTTTGACCGAGAGTTTGACTTTTTGATATCGGGGTCAGATTCCAATTCCGAAAGTTGGAGCAGGTCCGTAATGTCAAATATGACTTGTGTGCAAAATTTGAGGTCAATCAGACGCGATTTGACGGGTTTCGGCATCGAATGTAGAAGTTTGAAATTTTAAAGTTCATAAAGTTTGGATTGGAGTACGACTCATGATTTCGATGTTGTTTAATGTGATTTGAGGCCTCGAGCGAGTTCGCATCATGTTGGGACATGTTGGTATAATTGGTTAAGGTCCTGAGGGCCTCGGGTAGATTTCGGAAGGTTAACGGAATGAATTTCGGACCAAAGAGTTGCTGAAATTTTCTGTAGAAAGCTGTTTTGACAGCAGCTAGTGCAATCGCGGAGCTGAATTTGGAAGCTTATATCTCGAAATCTATAAGGAATCTAAAAAATTTCCAAACACAAAAGTTGTTGCCCTTTCATTTTAGTGTCCAGAAGTTAAACCATTCATGATTTGGACATTTTATCAGAAAGTTATGATCGATTGAAGATGGCTGGTGGAGCAGTTTCGACAGAATTTTCTGATGCATGGAGCCGACTTTAGAAGCTCATATCTCGGAATATATAGAGTTATATGGTGTGCAACCTATCAAATGAAAGATCTTCGAGTCTAGTTTCTAAATCTTCAAATCGTTTGTCATTTGGATATTTTCGCAAGGAGTTATGGGCATTTTAACAGAAGGTGTACAGCAGGGGAAAATTGTAATAGGATGTACAACCTGCAATGCGCAAGGTACAACTCGATGAAGCCTGGGCAGATTGTTTTAAACATGAGTTTTGGCTCATTTCTTTCATTTCTTTCATTTGGCTTGGACGATTTTGGAGAGCTCAAGGAGGGATTTTCACCAAGCAACACTAGGTAAGTGATTTATTCCTATTTTTGAGTTAAATATGTGATCTTACATGGATTTAGACATGGAAAATTAGTATAAATTTGGGATTTTTAGGGAAGACCTAGAATTTGGAATTTTGGACATTTACCTTGAATTTGAGCATGAAAATTAGAGAAAATATTATATTTGAGTTAGTAAAGCTATGGGTAGAATTTATGTTCGAGAAATTTCGGAATCCGTGCACGTGGGCCCGAGGGCATTTTGGTCAACTTTTCGAGCGGAGTTGGGAACTTATATAATTTGAATTGTTACAAGTATTAGAGTGAATTTTTATTGGTTTTCCCTTTGTTTGAATAGTTTTGGGGCGTTGTGCATCAATTGGAGTCATTGGAAGGGCTTGGAAGTCGGTTATGGAAATATCGGAGCGAGGTGAGTCTCCCTTCTAACCTTGTAAGAGGGTCCCCATAGGTGAGTTAATTGGTTATGTGCTCCTATTTGCAGGGGCTACATAGGTGACGAGAGTCCGTGTGTAGCTACTATTATGCTTTAGTCCGGGTAGTTTAGGGCCCAAAAGCATTCTTTCTTGTAATACTTGCAACCTTGTTGACAAACTTAAAATGCTTAAAACATATCGAACGTGTAAATAAATTTCTAAAAAAGGCTAGATATCATTTCTTAACTTTTAAAAGAGAAACTTGCATTTTCCTGAATATTTGCTCCTTGATAAATTATTGATTTGATTGTTTGAATGTGTTTATCTCTTGTGGAACGGGCCGAACGCCTCGGTAGATTAAATAGATGCATCTATGCTTTGTGTCATTCGACCCTCTGGCAGTGCATAGTTTAAATATTGTTGGATCGGGTCGTACGTCCTCGACATAATTTTCGCATGCTTGTATTGCTTGCCTTGGAATTTATTGAAGTGATGTTGTTCCTTCCCGGCTTGAGAATAAATGTATAAATGACGAAAAGGAATTTGGAAATTTCCTATAAAAGAAAGAATTATTTACTTGCTTCATTCTATTGAATTACAATCATGTTTATAAAAATCCACGATTTAATATATTATTGATATAATATTACTGGACCACTAGTAAGTGTCGAAGTCGACCTCTCGTATCTACTTCTTCGAGATTACACGGGATACTTACGGAGTACACGTTGTCTTTGTACTCATACTACACTTGCTGTGCATTTTTGTTGCACATGTTTATGTGTGACTAGTGGCTAGTGGCTTCGCGGCATGGTTAATACGGAGACTTAGGTGAGCTGCACTTATCGAGATGACCCGTAGCCAGCAGAGTATTGTACTGTATTTTCATTTCTGTCCACTTTGTGTACCGGACAGTTACTGTATTTTATTTCATTCCCTAGTAAATGCTCATGCACTTGTGACACCGGGTTCTGGGATGTCTATGGGTTTATTCAGAAATTTAAAATTGTTAAGTGTTTCATTATTTATTCAGTAGAATTTATTATGTATTGTTTAAACATATAAAAGAAGTGATTTCAGAAATATTTAAAACGAGAAGTTACTAGTTATTTGTTGTTGGCTTGCCTGACAATGGTGTCCGGCGTCATCACGACCCTTAGTGGATTTTGGATCGTGACACATGGTATCAGAGCACTAGGTTCCCTTAGGTCTCACGAGTCATAAGCAAGTCTAGTAGAGTCTCGCGGATCGGTACGGAGACATCTGTACTTATCTTCGGGAGGCTACAGGGCTGTTAGGAGCACTTCCCTTCTTGATTTCCTCATCGTGCGACTTGATTCCTTGAGGCTTATGCCCTTGTTTCCTTCCTACTCAATCTTACGCGACGCGAACCGCTTGTTATAAATCGAGAATTAAACAATTGTAATGGTACTACAGATGTGCTGCGTGATGTTTCTCCAGGTGTAGTTTGGTGAGCTATTGTCGTCGCCTTGCGGAAGGATTTTTCTATCGTTTCGGCTCAATAGTTGTGCTTCTAAGAGCTTGGAGGCTATGCACAGGTTGCTATGATGCTCGCGATTGGTTATCGCACAGTATTGACTTGATGGTAGGAGACTTGCCTATGTGTTGGGGTGGTGAATGAGTTGAAAGGAAATCTACTCAGTGCACGATTCAGAGATATGATATTTCACTTCCGGCAGAGGAAAAGCAATTGGCCTATGAATGTCCAGATTTGGGGTGATGGAGTAATGAGACTTGGTAATTTCGAGCGTGGTGGAATTTTTATCTGCAATGTAGTGTCGTCATCCTCTATTGTATGTGTTAAGTCCGCCAGTGTTATGGTCTTCTACAATTCCCTTGGGGTAGGATATTGTGAAATAATATTGGAAAAACAACTGTTGGATATCGCGGGGTGCTGTGGTTCAGAATTGAATCGGTGTTTCTCGACGGCTCGGGAAAGATGATCTTCAGAAACGTTTAAAGTCAGTAGCGATTTGCAGGTTCAAGTGCTACGAAGATAGATTTTATTAAGGCAACAACTGAGCAGCAAAGGATGAGGAAGGACATGTGGGGAGTGTCAGGCGGTGGTTAAAATTTCTAGAAGGCCAGGTATAAGAAGCAAAGATCGAGTGGTCGATTAGAGGGGTGAGTTCCGCCAAAGTGGGAGAGTGGCGGAGTTGCATATGGGCTTTGTGTTAGGATGACTACGCACCTTAAGGAGAGTTTGGAATGACTTGGGAGTTTTAGTGATTGATGATTGGGGTCTACGGATCTAATTTGAAGTATGGGCTATTTTGCGACAGGAAATTTGATATAACGGAAAGGAGCTACTTGAAATGAAGAAGGATACAACGTAACTTTGAATTGGAAGGATGTTGCCGCACATTTAATTGATGTCCACAAGGGGTGAATGGACTTGTTCAGCTAGAGAGTGAGCTCGGACTCAGGATGGGTTATTGATGTCGTAGTGATTGTACCCCGTGCAGCAGCACTGGAAGATGTCGGCACGTAAATTCCACAAGAGGGTTATCTCCAATGAGCAGATCGGCGGTCGCATGGTTGGCGAAGCTTCTGCGAAGAATTCTATTGGTTATACAGCAAAGAGAATGGTCGTGCGAATTTGGTTGATGATTCAGAGTATAAAAAGGGGTTTTACAGAAAGATTTCGAGAATTATGGCGGTTGATTGCGCAAGGTTATGTCAATAAGAGATAAAGTATCCTGATAAATTTCAGAGTTGTGTAATAGTGGCTTCAAGCTAAGTGGTAATTTGAGCAAAGGAATTGTTAAAGGTATGCTATGGTTGGCCTTATTGGCTCATGTTCAGACTTGGGGAAGGATTCAGGATTTATGTCTTGTATTGATGCGAGTTTCAAGGGAAGTGATTTTGCCGAGTACTTCGTCGAGAGGGTATTCATGTGCTAGAAGATTCATGAAGTTGATTATATTAGGGGCCAAGTCAAAGCGGGTTGCTCTCAACTACGGTCCTAGTGGATTCAAAGGGGCAAAGCGTGGTGCCTAATGATTGTGAGACTATAGGTACGATTAAGAATCAAGCTTTGTAGCAGATTATGAAAAGAGGCATAGAATGTTCTATGATGTTTTGACTTGCAGTGTAGCATTTGGGAGGTATGAAATGGTTCGTGGGGTTTGAGACAGCATGGTCTCGTGGATTCAAGGTCACACGGGATGAGTGCGGATGGAGTGTGTTATGTGTTGAATGGAGTTATTATTATTTTTAAGGCAATCAAGAATTAATTTGGAAGAAGATAGGTTGGTTAGCCATAGTTGAATTCGCATATTGGTGGTAGTTATCAGTTCCTTCAACGTGATCAAGTTATGCAAGTGATTTTTGACGGCACGTGTGAGGCTTGTCGACTGCAGTAATTGATGTTATTCAGAAGTATTCCACTATTATGGCATATCATGTGTAGGCGGATCCCGAAAAGACTATGGTGGCTTAGACCACTACTTAGAGATTTGCATATTCTACGGTTATGAGAATTCACATGTGTGTTTCTATGGTTCTCCTGAAGTGAGTTAAGTGAAAAGTTTTATATGATGAAGTGTTATTCTATTAGTGGTTACGGAGTTATGATGAAAATCGTGTTCTATCGTATATTGGCATGCTGGGTGCAGTGAGTGGTATGGAATTTGAAGTGAGGATCAAGGTTGCAGTTCGGTGTTGACAAGGATGTCACGAGCTCGGATGACCAGTAAAGGAGTTTCGATGTTTAAAGTTAGTGGGTATTGTCTTCAGCGTCACCTAATATCGGTGTTTTGTGAAAAAGGCCTTGCATCCTGGTTATGGATTCTTGAACGCTTTCTCAGCCTTAGTGCAGCTAGTGGTATGGATACACATACTTGTTGTCTGTTACGGAAGGTCGTGGGAGCGTGCCCCACAGGAAAATTGTATAAGTGTGGCATGTAGTCACTTGATTGATTGAAGATTTAAACCAAGTATGAAGACGGTGGTGATATCATTAATTTGAGAATTTATGCTTTGAGGGCACTCGACTTATTGGGTTGTGGACTGTGGAGGATTGCGCCAGTTATGATGGTAGTTCTCGTGTGTTATGAGAAAAAGGGAGTTATTATGGACCTTCGAAAGGTTATTAGCCTAGTTCAGTGTGATCAGAATTAGCTTGAGGTCTGTGGATGGATCTAAATGTGAATATGGACTCTATATTAGACCAGATGTGTTTATTTCAGCAATGCGCTCCTTTGGACAAGTAGTCGGGGTACTATTTCGTCGTCAGCTATTTCATGTAATGCTATATTGCGCCGTATGAGTTGTGAGACGGCTTGGTGAATTTCTTATGTGAGGTTCCGCGTAGAGATGATGTTATATGAGCAGGATGGCTCTCGAGATTCAGATTGTATATCGCACCTCAGTTGTGCTTGAGTTTTGTAGCCTATGGCACTATATGTCTCCCCAGGGATGGTATTATGCACTTAGCGTGCTTGTGACCGATATTCAGTATTTTGTTGTAAGGAATAATTTAGCTCGATGTATATCTCCTTATGTGAATTCTATGTGTGGATCGGGTGGCACGCCGCCATGGGTATGTTATTTGGATCGGGTTGCACGCCGCAACAGTGTGATGTTGAGTACAGTTTTCTATATGCTATTTTTGTATGCCTTGCTTCCTATTTTCTAAGGAATGTCAATATTAGTGCGTGAGTTGAGTAGTTCTTTCTAGAGTTCGTTTTCCTTTTGTCACGTTCGAGTTCATAGCCTATTGGCACATTGTGGCATCATATGAGACTTTTGATCATGTCCGGGCTGGCTTATTACCTGAGCGGTTCGTACTAGGTGAGACGAGATCATTGGATTTAAGATCAGTGCAATTTGATTATATGAAGTATATTAAGAAGCTAAGACCATTATTTGGTTCAGAATGAGGTGATGGTTCTTGTCAGGAGAATAGACCCAATGATTTGTTGATTCGGCGGTTGGGTATGAATTTCTACACACCTCTTCCGTCTTGGCGGTATTGTAAGAGTTAGAGCAAGACCTATGTAGGTCATGAGGTGCAATGGGAGCATCAGATTCGTGGAATTTTGACTAATTTGATCAGAGAATGTTATTGTGGTCCTGTGAGTAAAGTGGTGCAAGGTGTGAATTCACCTAAGGTATGCAGTCATGTTTGGTGTTGCGGGTAGTTATTGATATGGTGAGCGTATGTTGGAACAGGCTTGGCAGAGAATTTTCCAGATGTAGGAATTGGGCTCTAAGGCTTATTTGCTTAAGTGAAAAAGGATATCTTCATATTAATCGAGCTAGGGTGCCCAGCTGAGTTGTGGTAGCACGGGTAGGTGCTCGAGGTGTTAAACAGTGATTTCGAACAAACCCAACACAGTTCTTAGCACGTTCGAGGACGAACATATGTGTAAGTGGGAGAGAATGTAACGACCCGACCGATTGTTTTGAGCTCTAGCGCGTCGCTCAACACTTTGGGGCCATGAGCAGCTTCACTTCAGGTATTATGACTTGTACGCATGGTTGGAATTGAATTCCGGGGAATTCAGAATTGATTTGGAAAGGGAATTCTCATTTCGGAAGCTTTATGTTGAAAGAATTGACTAAGATTGGATTTCAGAGTAAACGACCTCGAAGTCGGGATCTGAAGGTGCCGGTAGGTTCGTATGATGATTTCGGACTTGGGCGTATGCCTGGATCGGGGTTTGGATGACCTGGGAGCGTTTTGGCGCCTATTGTGGAAGTTAGCATTTTGGAAGAAATTTCATAAGTTTGGGTTGAAGTGCATTTCAGTGTTATCGATGTCCGTTTGGAATTTCGAGTCTGGGAGTAGCTCCCTATGGTGATTCTGGAGTTGGGAGCGCGATGGGAAGTGAATTCGGAGGTCTGTAGGTCATTTTGAAGTCATTTGGCTAAAGAGAGAAATTTGAAGGTTTTTGAGAAGTTTGACCGAGAGTTTGACTTTTTGATATCGGGATCGGATTCCAATTCCGAAAGTTGGAGCAGGTTCGTAATGTCGAATATGACTTGTGTGCAAAATTTGAGGTCAATCGGACGTGATTTGACGGGTTTCGGCATCGAATGTAGAAGTTTGAATTTTCAAAGTTCATAAAGTTTGAATTGGAGTACGATTCATGATTTCGACTTTGTTTGATGTGATTTGAGGCCTCGAGCGAGTTCGTATCATGTTTTGGGACGTGTTGGTATAATTGGTTAAGGTCCTGAGGGCCTCGGGTGGATTTCGGAAGGTTAACGGAATGAATTTCGGACCAAAGAGTTGCTGAAATTTTCTGCAGAAAGCTGTTTTGACAGCAACTAGTGCAATCGCAGAGCTGAATTTGGAAGCTAATATCTCGAAATCTATAAGAAATCTGAAAATTTGCAAAACACAAAAGTTGTTGATCTTGCATTCTAGTTTCCAGAAAGTAAAACCATTCATGATTTGGACATTTTATCAGAAAGTTATGATTGATTGAACATGGCTGGTGGAGCAGTTTCGACAGAATTTTCTGATGTATAGAGACGAATTTAGAAGCTCATATCTCGGAATGTATAAAGAGTTATATGGTGTGCAACCTATCAAATGAAAGATATTCGAGTCTAGTTTCTAAATCTTCAAATCGTTTGTGATTTGGATATTTTGAGAAGGAGTTATGAGCGTTTTAACAGAAGGTATACAGCAGGGAAAAATTGTAGTCGGTTGTACAACCACCTCACCGCAAGGTACAACTCGATGAAGCCTGGGCAGATTGTTTTAAACACGAGTTTTGGCCCATTTCTTTCATTTTGCTTGGACGATTTTGGAGATCTCAAGGAGGGATTTTCACCAAGCAACACTAGGTAAGGGATTTTCACCAAGCAACTGTGATCTTACATGGATTTAGACATGGAAAATTAGTATAAATTTGGGACTTTTAGGGAAGACCTAGAATTTAGAATTTTGGACTTTTACCTTGAACTTGAGCATGAAAATTAGAGCAAATTGTATATTTGAGTTAGTAAAGCTATGGGTAGAATTTATATTCGAGAAATTTCGAAATCAGGGCACGTGGGCCCAAGGGCATTTTGGTCAACTTTTCGAGCGGAGTTGGAAACTTATATAATTTGAATTGTTACAAGTATTAGAGTGAATTTTTATTGGTTTTCCCGTTGTTTGAATAGTTTTGGGGCGTTGTGCATCAATTGGAGTCGTTGGAAGGGCTTGAAAGCTGGATATGGAAATATCGGAGCGAGGTGAGTCTCTTTTGTAACCTTGTAAGAGGGAATTGTCCCCATAGGTGAGTTAATTGGTTATGTGATCCTACTTGTGGGGGCTACGTACGCACGAGGTGACGAGAGTCCGTGCGTAGCTACTATTATGCTTTAGTTCGGGCAGTTTAGGGCCCAAAAGCATGCTTTCTTGTAATACTTGCAACCTTGTTGACAAACTTAAAATGCTTAAAACATATCGTACGTGTAAATGAATTTCTAAAAAAGTCTAGATATCATTTCTTGACTTTTAAAAGAGAAACTTGCCTTTTCCTGAATATTTGCTCCTTGATGAATTATTGATTTGGTTGTTTGAATGTGTTTATCTATTGTGGAACGGGCCGAACGCCTCGCTAGATTAAATAGATACATCTATGATTCGCGTCATTCGACCCTCTGGAAGTGCACAGTTTAAATATTGTTGGATCGGGCTGTACGTCCTCGGCATGATTTGCGCATGCTTGTATTGCTTGCCTTGGAATTTATTGAAGTGATGTTGTTCCTTCCCGGCTTGAGAATAAATGTATAAATGACGAAAAGGAATTTGGAAATTTCCTATAAAAGAAAGAATTGTTTACTTGCTTCATTCTATTGAATTACAATCATGTTTATAAAAATCCACGATTTAATATATTATTGATATAACATTATTAGACCACTAGTAAGTGTTGAAGTCGACCTCTCGTCTCTACTTCTTCGAGATTAGATGGGATACTTACTGAGTACACGTTATCTCGTACTCATATTACACTTGCTGTGCATTTTGTTGCACAGGTTTAGTGTGACTAGTGGCTTAGTGGCATAGCGGCATGGTTGATACGGAGACTTAAGTGAGCTGCACTTATCGAGACGACCCGCAGCCAGAAGAGTCTCCTTCAGAGTATTGTACTGTATTTTCATTTCTGTCCACTTTGTGTACCGGACAGTTACTGTATTTTATTTCATTCCCTAGTAAATGTTCATGCACTTGTGACACCGGGTTCTGGGATGTCTATGGGTTTATTCAGAAATTTAAAATTGCTAAATGTTTCATTATTTATTCAGTAGAATTTATTATGTATTGTTTAAACGTATAAAAGAAGTGATTTCAGAAATATTTAAAACAAGAAGTTACTAGTTATTTATTGTTTTCTTGCCTGACAATGGTGTCCGGCACCATCACAACCCTTAGTGGATTTTGGGTCGTGACAGAAAGACTTTGAAAAATTTTGGAGTTACAAAAATCGAAAGATTATAAACTCAAGAGTCCACTTTGACTCAACATTTTAAAAACTATATATATAGTTTTTTATTTACTTTGAACAAAATACAGTTCCTTCATAAATGCTGTAGTTGCATTTTATGCTGATTTTATTTAGAATTATTTTATTTTATTTGTTGTTTGATCTTCATGATTTTTTCTATCTTTAATTATTTAAGTATAATCAACAGTTAACATTTACAGAAAATTTTATTTACTTTTCATCTCATAAATCATACATGTTATTTAATGTAAAATTTACGAGTTTTCAACATTGAATAATTATTGATGGAGTACATACACAATGCACATACCGAGATTAATCTATCCTTACTTGTTACATTAAACACTCAAGTAATATGATTCAATTTCAAATATACACTTTGTATTTCAAAATCGAACACTTACACCTCCTAAACTATGAAAATCCTATAATTACACCCCATGAGGTATATCCGTAACTAAGGGTGTGTTTGGTATAACGGAAAATATTTTCTGCGGAAAATGTTTTCCAAGAAAATATTTTCTTGGAAAACAAGTAGTAATCTTATTCATTTTTCGGTGTTTGGTACGCAAATTAAGGAAAATGACTTCTCAAGAGTATTCATAAATAATTTAGATATAATAAACAAGAAGACATAAACTTTCAAACCAATAACCTTCCGAATCCACAAATATCATAAACTTTCGATCCGCTAAACTTTCGAAACCGCGGAATTTCGAACCCGTAAACTTTATAATTTCTAAACCCGTAATTCCAAACACATAAACCTCCAAACTCATAACTTTGGTACTTGTAAAATTTTGAACCTTTAAACCGATAAAAAAACTAAAACTGAAAAATATATTTAAAAAATATTTTTTTCCCGGGGGAAGGGGGGGTAAGGGGCAGAAAAATAAAAAAAAAAGCAGAAATTTGAAATTACAAAAAAAAAAAAGTAAAACAAATTTTTTT
>NW_017671008.1:359313-364052 GCF_001879085.1 Nicotiana attenuata
ATTGGAGAGGGGGTGGGTTGGTGAGGGAGGGGAATGTTGAGAAGGAGTTTTGGAAAATGTTTTCCCTTCTCTTGATAAGGAAAACATTTTCCTCCAATTGGAGGAAAATGAGTTGATAAGGAAAATGTTTTCCAAAACATTTAAGCCAACCAAACATGGGAAAATTATTCATACCAAACACACCCTAAGTGTATTAAGATATAATTATTAAAAGATAAAGTAAAAGTATAGATAAAAGCTTTTATGTATTTATTTTTGATGAAATTTAAAAAGAAGATTAATATTCTTATTGAAAATCTTTATTTATGCCTTTGATTAAAAAAGACAATAAATATTTTTCAAAATACAAGTTCTCTGAAACTCTTAAAAGGAAATGAACATAAATTACTTAATAAGATATAGTACCATTTGTTCTGCTTTCTGAAAAACGTAACTCTTTTTTTAACTCTACAAATGTTAGTGCATTACTAACATCATCAAGTGAAATTGTCACGACCCCGGTTCGTCCTACGTGAACCATCGTGACGGCACCTAATCTCTACGACTAGGCAAGGCTAACAATGCGGAAAATAAATAGCATTTGCAGAAGAAAAACTTAAAACCAAAATAGTGAAGTAAAATAATGTTTGAAATGCCGCTCGACATACAGAATATCAACACTCGAAACTATCAATATTTTCTCAAAACCCGGAATCTCATGACCACAAGCTTTTGAATGTCTAATAGCATTTAACTCCAGAATATCTAACAAAGAGGAAAAAATACAGAAGACTAATACTTAAAGCAAGAGTAGAAAGGGACTCTTCGATCTGCGGACGGGGCAGATCTACCTCGGAGTCTCTACAACGCCTCGCCTCGAGCGTGATGAGTCTGAGTTGCAGTACCTGGATCTGTACATGAAAAACACATGCAGTAAGGCATGAGTATACCACAGCGGTACTCAGTAAGTGCCAAGCCTAACCTCGGTCGGGTAGTGACGAGGAAGGTCAGGGCCCTACTGAGGTTAAATGAAATATAAGGTATAACAGAATAAGATAAAACAGTACAATTGAAAGCTAACGGTAAGAATTAATACTGGATAATATGGATAACGACAACTGAAATGGAGACAAAAACAATCACAAGGAATACCACTCTTAACAGAGATAATAACCGGGGATCTCTCAATATCCCGAGGACCTCTTAGTATCCTCAATGTATATTAGGGATCTCATGGTACCCCGAGGATCTCTTGGTATCCTCAATTTTATGCCAGGGATCTCTTGGTATCCCGAGGATCTCTTGGTATCCTCACTTCAGTTCAAATCAACAATACGTACAGGGGGATCTCCCGGATGCCGTCCCGTAGTCCCAAAATAAAGCACACAGCAATAACACGAGGAACTCTGAATTAAACTCAACTTAATACCAAGGTAAAACAGGAAATTCTATCCTAACATGCTTCACATAACAAAATTAAGGCAGTTAAACAAATAAGACAAGTAAGTCAATTAGACATGCTTTTCTAAACTAACAACAGGCTTAAATTGCAAGTAGTAATAACAGGAGAAGAAAACACAGTCTTAGTTACTTGGCGAAAATCGGATTTTTCAACAATTAGCAAGTACGCACTCGTCACCTCATGCACAAGGCATTTCAATTAACAAATATACCAAATCCTAAGGGGAAGGTCCCTCACACAAGGTTAGGCAAGCCACTTACCTCGAACCAGCTCAAAATCAACCCGAAACCACGTTCTTGCCACGAGTACTCGACTCCAAATGGCCCAAATCTATTCAATTCAATTGCATAATGTAAATAACACTTCAAGTAACCGATTCTATAAATAAATTCTAAGCTAAAACGCGGAATTAGGTAAAATGACCAAAACGCTCATCGGGCCCACGCCTCGGATTCGGGTGAAATTATATTTTTCAGAATCCTCATACTCTCACGAGTCTATATATAATAAGAACACCGAAATCGAAGTTCAATTGACCCCTCAAATACCCATTTTAAGGTCTCTTAATCTCAAGCCCTAATTACCCATTTTTCCCAAATTTTCCACCACTAATTAGGTCTTTATCACATATAAACGAGTTATGAAGTCAAAAATGTTACCTCCAAGTGATTCCTCTTTGGTTTCCTCAAAAATCACCCTCAAAAGCTTCAATCCCGTTCAAAAATGGTAAAAAAATGAAGGGTCGCGGATGGACTATTTAAATACTGCCCAGATATCCCTTCTTCGCTAATGCGGAAGGACCCTCGCGTTCGCGAAGTACAACTTCGCTTGGGTCCAGATTCCTTCATCGCGAACGCGATGACCAGGCCGCGAACGCGTTGCAAAACTTCCTCCTCCTACGTGAACGCGGGAACACCATCGCGAACGCGTAAGTATAAACCCCCCAGCTTCGCGAACGCGGGAGACACTTCGCGAACGCGAAGCATTAATTCCTCACCAGCCCCAGCTCCTCTTCGCGAACGCAAGACCCCACTCGCGAACGCGAAGAAGGAAACCAGAACTGACTGCTGCAACATTTTTCTGCAATTTCTAAGTTCCAAAAATGACCCGTTGAGCATCCGAAACACACCCGAGGCCCCCGGGACCTCAACCAAACATGCCAACCAATCCTAAAACATCATTCAAACTTGTTTCAATTTTTAAAACGCTCAAAACAACATCAAAACACCAATTTAGCATCGGATTCAAGCCTAAGAACTTTAAAAACTCTCCAAATACGCTTTCGATCAAAAAGTCTATCAAACCTCGTCCGAATGACCTGAAATTTTGCACACACGTCACATTCAACACTACGGAGCTACTCCAATTCCGGAATTCCATTTCGACCCTCGGATCAAAATCTCACTATCGAACCGGAAACTTCAAAAATTCAACTTTCGGCATTTCAAGCCTAAATGAGCTACGGACCTCCAAAACACAATCCGAACACGCTCCTAAAACCGTAATCACCCAACGGAGCTAACGGAACCATCGGAATTCCATTCCGAGGCCGTCTTCACACTGTTCCGGCTACGGTCAAATTTCCAAAACTTAAGCTCTCATTTAGGGTCTAAGTGTCTCAAAACTCTCCGAAATTCCAAATAATTCCTCCCGACAACTCACAATAGCAGAAACAAACACGGGAAAAGCAATTAATAGGGAATTGGAACGTAAATTCTAAAAACGACCGGCCGGGTCGTTACAGAAATATTGTATTTCCCATACAACGATGTATCAACAAAAGTGTCGCAAGACAATGGTAAAGAATATAATACGTTAATTAGGCCCTGATCTTGATCACCATCATTTATATGTTCTTGTGATTTTAGTCAGAGTTAAACTTGGGTTGTGCTATTGCACAAACTTCGCAAAGCTTGTAGGACTTCATATAGCGCTGACTTGGCGCAAGCATCACGACTCACGAGTTTCTTCCACTATCTTTATATGATCAAGCAAGCTTCTTGCCTGAATTCGAAGATTATGGGTTCTAAATTTGCCACAAACTCATAGCGCACTCGTTTTAGTTTTTGGGTTCACAAATAAATATTTATACATATTTAATGAATTTCATAATAATGTAAATACAATATTTAAGCAAAAATGACTAGATTCAGCCGAACTCGAATAGGCTAACTCCACCTCTAGCAAGTTGAATCCACAGCCACAAAGTCAATAAGCAGGTTAATTACTTGTTACAATAGATAAATATGATCCGATTGTACAAAAAATCTTTACATTATCAGCAAATATATGTAAGTTAAAATCTTTACAAAGTTCTGGTTGATGTGTATTGTGAGTTTAACTTGGCTTCTTACCTGTTTAAGGAAAGAAATCAATTAATTAGATATTATTATATTTCCAAATGATTATATGGTATGGCTTACTAGCAGTTCTAATACTAAGTACTCCACCCGTCCACACATTATTGTCTTTGCATGTGCTAATTATAGTGTTTCTCAATTACTGCGAACGTTGAAGATAGAAATGGAAGATGTTCTCGCAACTTCATTCAACGAATCTCAAGATGTTATAAGAATGACGAGGGATTGTGAAGTTTTTGTAGGTATACATGATGAATACATGAATATAAATATATTGACACTCAAAACTTACAGTTAAGGACAATAGGTCCTGAACTTACAGTTATAAGTTCAAAAGTTAAGGACAATAGGTCCTGAAGTCCTGAACTTAGACTAACAATCTCAAAAGTTAAGGACAATAGGTCCTGAACTTAGGCTAAGAAGCCAAACGTTAAAGGTACGAATAAGGTCCTGAACTNCTGAACTAATAGTTACAAGTTCAAAAGTTAAGGACACTTGGTCCTGAACTTACGCTAACAAGCTCAAAAGTTAAGGACAATTGGTCCTAAACTTAGACTTATAAGTTCAAAAGTTAAGGACAAGTAGTCCTTAACTTAGAGTTACAACCACAGAAATTAACAGGTGGCCCTGAACTTCGAGTTCCAAGTTTAAAAGTTAAGGACACTTGGTCCTGAACTTTACGAGCAGAAGGGTGTTTTCGTCCGGGCAAGTAAAGTTTATTAAAGATAGAAATGGAAGATGTTCTCGCAACTTCATGCAACGAATCTCAAGATGTTATAAGAATGACGAGGGATTGTGAAGTTTTTGTAGGTATACATGATGAATACATGAATATAAATATACTGACGCTCAAAAGTTACAGTTAAGGACAATAGGTCCTGAACTTACAGTTATAAGTTCAAAAGTTAAGGACAATAGGTCCTGAAGTCCTGAACTTA
>NW_017671008.1:364062-368075 GCF_001879085.1 Nicotiana attenuata
TTACAGTTAAGGACAATAGGTCCTGAACTTACAGTTATAAGTTCAAAAGTTAAGGACAATAGGTCCTGAAGTCCTGAACTTACACTAACAAGCTCAAAAGTTAAGGACAATAGGTCCTGAACTTAGGCTATGAAGCCCAAAAGTTAAGGACAATACGTCCTGAACTTACACTAACAAGCTCAAAAGTTAAGGACATTTGGTCCTGAACTTACAGTTACAAGTTCAAAAGTTAAGGATACTGTTGATACCCAATTTTTCCCTAGTAATTTTAACTCAAAATACTTTCAAAATAGCATATATGTGCATATATAAGCACACCCAAGAGTTCTGGCATTTTTAATGATTTTTAAACCAATTCATTGCCTATTTTAATACAACAAATCCAATAATTATTCCCAAAATTATCATTTTGGCGAATATTTCATTTTTATTCTTACATTTGCACCAAAATATAATTAAGGTAATTTTTGCATATTTTTAAAAATTTATTTGGTATTTTTAAAGCTAAAATTGCATATAATTGCAATTATAGCCTGTTTTGTGATTAATAGCATTTTATAATTACAAAATTAGTTCCAGTATTTTTAAGTTAATATTTGTGTAATATTTGTTTACTCAGTATTTTTAATTTATTTTTAAAACCAACATCGCTATTTTTATAAAATAAAACGGGGGAAAAGTGGCTATTTAAAATCTGGCCTCAATTTCATTTCAATTACAGCCCAATTGCACCCCAATTCAACCCAATCCCAACCCCAAATCAATTAAACCCGATTGCTTGGATCCAATCGCCCAAACCCGCCCGTTTGCTTTTTAAAATCTGAGCCATTGATCATTTTGATCAACGACCCAGATCTCTTCTTTCCTTTTTTAATTCCAAACGACCCCTAAACCCTTCCCCATTCTTTCAGGAGCGCCGCTCTAACTCCTCTCTTCTCTCAAACGCTCTCGAGCTCTCTCGAAATCCTAATCGCTCTCTGCCACCTCCAACCCCAAATCCACCGGAATCTATTGGTTGTTCTAACCATGGACGACCTATTCTCACCCCCTACTGCTCTCACGTGCTTGATACCTGAAGGTTCGAGGCCAGACCTCGAAGGTCCTCGCTCAGACCTTCATCGATTCGGAGTTTCCAGCCATCTCGGCGTGTCTTAGCCTCCTGAGCCTGATTCCGACCTTATCAACTCCGGATCTGATCTTGTCTCTTCCAAGCCTTTTCTCGTTTCTAGGTTCTCAGAAACCCTAGCCTATTCGAGGTTCTTTTTTCGTTTATTTGTTCGAATCTGTGCTCGATCTGTGCTATATGTGATGTTTTAAATGTTTTCCCCGATTTTCCTTTTTTAAAATCTTTTGATTTCAAAACTAGGGTTTCTGAGTCTGTTTGTTAATATTTTGTTCGATTCATTGTTTATAATCTCTAAGTTTGATTGGTGTTGAAAACCTAATTTTTGGAGATTTGTTTGAGTTTCTGAGTCTATCTGTTTGATTTACTTTGTTTGCACCTGATTATGTCGAAAACCCTAATTTTGGGTGGGTTATCGAGCTTCTGAACTGTTTGTTAGTTTTACTTGTTCATCGCCTCTAACTCGATTGATTTCGAAAACCCTAGTTCCCGGATCTCTCCTTTTACCGCTTTGATATTATCTGAACTGTATATAAACTGCTGTGAAACCCTTCTCTTCTCATTTTCGGGAATGTGCACGCTGGCATGACTCCCTTTTCTGTTAGTGTCACACCTTAAGTAAGAAAGTGGCTCGGACAAGTTACAAAGCCGGATGGCCTTTTGGTTCCCGGTACGTAGCCCCCTTCTCGGCTCGAGTTGTCCGCTCGGGTACACCAAGTCTAGAACAATATACCCAGGTTTTTAAACTTAGAATAACTCAGCCTCATATCAGATCCCTAGTAGGAACGTTTGTTTTCATCATGTGCATTTGACTTAGAGGAATCAACACAGGGGTTGGGTCCGTCTAGGACAGGTGGACCCCAGAATCAAAAGACCATCCTGATGCATTTTTTACGTGCTACTTGTACAATTATTTGCTTCGGTTTGCATGTTGACCGGTCGCTAGAATAGGGAGGAAATTAGGAAAAATAAAATTGAGGTATGAGAGAGATAACTACCCATTTGAGAAAACTCGGTGTTCAAAATATGCTGAAACTCTGCTGAAATTTTTGAAAAAAAAAGAGAAAAAAGGGGGAAAAGAAAAATGGTTTACAAAAAGTTTCATGCCTTTTTTGTATTATGACAAAATTCACCGAACTACGCGGGTTTGATTCTCACCGGATGTGGGATACGTAGGCAACCCTCATTGGGTCCAGCCCTGCTTTTGCAAAATAACCCAAAATTTGAAAATGTTATCATTTGCTGTCAAAAAAATAAAATGGGAAATGCCGTTTTTGTCAAAATATCAAACGCTCCGACGGGGCGCTGGAAGGCTATTTTTGCAAGAATAGCTACCGAAGATTTCTTTGTGAATTTTTGCTACCTAGAAAGCACAACCCTAAAATCCTCCTTTGTGAAGTGCTGAAGGGCCGGGTCTATCTGTTTGATTTACTTTGTTTGCACCTGATTAGTGTCGAAAACCCTAATTTTGGGGGTTTATTCGAGCTTCTGAGACTGTTTGTTTGTTTTACTTGTTTATCGCCTCTAAACTCGATTGATTTCGAAAAACCCTAGTTTCTTCGGGGTTTACTCAAGTTCCTGAAGTTTACTTGTGCGATTCTCCTATTTGAAATTGTTCTACTTTATTTGAAGGTTTCAGCATCTCTTTGTGTGATTCTTTTGATTCTGCTTTCTTACTATCTGTCAAACTCGATTATGTTTTCAGAAAGGTTTTCACCTAACCTTTTGCATGCTTCTGATCTTTTCTCTCTTACTAAGCCAACGAAATTTGACCTACATGACTATTATGTTATTACTGTATGCTACCTCTCCTTGCCATAGCTTGGCCTCACATGTCTATTACTTGTGCACCTCAGTTATATACTGAGTCCCTTCTGTGATTGATTTTCAAATTCGTGATTGATTTTCAAAACTTTTCCTTGTGCAGTTCTGATTTTTTACTCGCCCGTTAATGGTTAATTGATTCTCCTTCTTTGTTTGGCCTTACCAGATCCTTTCCAAAATAGGTACACTCCTGTATTTAGACTTAATCCCCTACTATATGGTTTTACCGCTCCTTTTATGGCAACAATCATTCTGCTTACAAATTGATTTTCTTTCCTTATATTAATCCTGTTAAGTGCCCGTTAAGCAGTAATCCCTTGATTAAAGGGAAAACCTGTGTTAATTGATATTGACTGTGATTATTTCAATGTTTGTGTTGAAACTGTATTTGTTACCTTGTTTTCTACTCGTTTTCAAAACTATAAATACCTGTATTTCTTCCCTTTCAAGAGAGGGGGAACATGAACAAGTCATCACTTCTTCTCTCAAAATACACTCAGATTTTCTTTAAAAAAATATTCGAGTTCTCTGTACTCATGAGCTTAAGGTTCTTTTGATTGTGGCTTGGTTTGAAAGTATCCTGCTTCTCTTTGCTTGCTTCTTCTGCAACGGGTATGTTACCTTTGTTTAATTTCTGCCACTTCCCTATGTGTTTATTCTCCAGTTCATTCTTTATTGGATTTACTGCTTCCATAATGTAAACTTTGCAAGTTGGTTTGTCTCTTTGCAATGCTCCTACATGAATTCCTATCCCCCAATCCCTTTTGTATGTTGAGTTATGGTTCAGAAACATGACAACACTTGACATTGTTGTTCATGTATATGGACTGGACTTCCGGGAGTCCTAAACTCTTTCAATTCCCATTCCCCTTTCCCCTTTATATGTATCTTGAGCTTAAGGCATTGGTCTGGCAGTGTCCTAATCACTGTCTAGACCATAGTATGACCTTCAATAGGTCTATGCTCTAATTTGCTGGCTGAACAGGCTTGGTCAGGGGTGTGCCAGCCTACCTCATGCTTAGGTATGACCACCAGCCTGCCTTGGCATTCTCTCCCCCCCCCCTTT
>NW_017671008.1:368095-385621 GCF_001879085.1 Nicotiana attenuata
CCCCCCCCCCTCTCTTGTGAGCCTTGCTTTGGGACCCCTGAGCTCCCTCTGAACTTGGACACCTGAGGGTTGGCTCTTCCACACTGCACTATAACTCATTTTGATTAATATCTTGGGTGTAAGCACTGCTTGGGGTTCCTGAAACTCCTTGGATCTCTGAAACACCCTAGATAAGAGAAGGCTTTGGAAATCTTGATCTCGGAAGTGGTTCAATCACATATTATTAGACACTAAGTTTGAATTAGGCTGCTCGGATGTAGCTGATAGCTTCTGATGTACTTTTAATTTCAGTCTTGTTCTACTGGTCTGTAATAATTTGTATAAAGTCATGGGGATTTAGTGATAAGGGGAGGGGTTACTTTTATGAACAAAGGGTAGAAAATATGCCTATAGGATTTTGTCTCTAATTTGTGCAATTTCATACGTACAAAGCATGTCTATAGGATTTAACTTCTGAATTCTGCAACTACCCTTGTAGATACCATGCCTATAGGGGTTTGCATCTCTGCATATAATAGCATCATTAGGCAAACAGATAGGTTTAATAATAAAATGGCATATGTAGATATCTTGGTTTACAAGGCTTCCATTAGTATTTAAAAAGGTATCACGTATAGAAAGCATGCCTATAGGGATTGCGAAACCAAAAATTGTCTCACTTATTCAAAACAATGTTGATTTTACTAAAACAAACAACTTTTCTTTCTAAACCTACTCGTATGAACTCTGGTAAACATTTCCCAACCGATCTGCATTTTGGAACTCGTTTAGTTGTTAAACCACGTACCCTTTTCTGAAACTTTTTGTTACTCTGAAATTTTTTTTAAAATCAACTTGTGTTTTAAAATCAGTAGTTCTATCCAACACATAGAGAAAAAAGGGGTTAACAAATCAACTGGATCATGTCTTAAACAACTGCATTCGAGTAAGCCTAATACAGACTTCCTATCCAAAAATGTGTGTTGAACCAGTCCGCTCATCGCTTTAATTTAATTTAAGAACAAACCAGTATGTGCAAGACATGCTAAACTCTATGGCTTTATCTGATTCTAGGAGGTTTATTTGAGCCCTACTTGCTTATTTGCTTTCCCCTTTGCTTGTATTATGTGTTTTGATTGACGCCTTAGTATTTTGTCCTTTAAAAACTCTCAAAAGGCCCCAAACCCCTCTCCCTTTAGGACTAGTAGTCCAAATGCCTCCGGGACTAATAGGATTGGGACGGGTACTAGCAAGCAATAAGTAACGAGACATTCCGCGCTTTAATACCTTAATGGGGTGGGAAGGGTAGATATGGATATGATGACCACGCGATAACACCACGTGTATAAACGGTTACCGGGTGTTGTGTGGGGTGATCCATATTATTTATAAACATAGGACCTCTCTCCCTTTATCTGTTTATTTTTATTTCGAAAACTACTTTCTTCTCAAATTTCAGCCTCTTTAACTTCGTTTAATTTCAAATTATTTGCAACTATTATATGAAAACCCCCTCGTATTTGTAATTCTTGCTTGTTTACTTGTTGTTTCCACTTAAATTCACAACTGTAACATGGTCGGGAACCACACTAGTGGATCTTGAGGGGTGCCTAACACCTTCCCCTCGAGATAATTTCTAGCCCCTACCCAAACTCTGGTTCTTCATCTCAAATTCTTTTAAAGTGTCCTAATGCACTATAATCATTAGGTGGCGACTCTTCAATTCCAAAACCCAATTCCCAAATGGGAATAGAGTTGTCTGTTCCAAAAAATGTCATAAACCCGATTTCGCAAGGAAAAAGGGGGCGTTGACATGGATTATTTGGGTGGTGATGAGGGATTTCTAGATATGTTACCCATTGATGGTTAGAGGATGAGAGAGGATGTGCATGTGTGTGTTTAGAAGATGAGAGGAGATAGAGAGAATTGTTTGGCAGTTGGAGGTTTAGAAGTGAAAAAACAGCTAAGGCCTAATCAATATAAAGAGGGAGAATTTAATTGGGTAATAAAAGCTTTTTCAGAAGCTCAGAAGTCTAATCAAACTCGGAGTCAGTTTGAAAAGACGTTGAGAACTCTCCCTAGAATCTAGGCACTTATTGTGTTTTGGGAGTCTCTTTGGATGAAACTGGTTCATTTAGTAATGGATAAGCTCAAGGAGGTTAGGATTAAATGGGACTCTCCTTTTGATCAAAATCTAAATACAATTATTTCAAAATATGCAGAGTGGAGAGTACCATGTAATCTTGATGAACCAAGTTCTTAACTGAGAAATCTCTTGTGTAAGTCTGAATTTTTCAAGAAAATAAAGATAATATCATTAGAGATTAATGAGACATTCTAGCACATAGCACAGAGTATACTAGAGAAAGTACGAGACTGAGCAAAATCTAATCTAATTATGTACAAGATTCACAAATTTTCTAACCAAATTTTTGAGTTAGAACTGGTTCCTTTTAGGTGATCTTAATCATCCCTAATTCTTACATGCTCCTTTCAAAGTGATCTCTACTTAGAGCTTTTGTAAAGATGTCAGCTATTTGCTTTTCAGTAGCACAAAATTCCACAGTGATCAAACCCTTTTCATAATTGTCCCTCAAAAAGTAGTGCATAACATCTATGTGCTTAGTTCTTTTATGATGAACCGGGTTCTTGGTCATACTAATTTCACTGGTGTTATCACAAAAGATGGGGATACAACCTACATCAATTCCAAAGTCCATTAATTGTTGTTTGATCCAAAACAATTGAGCACAACATGATGCAACAACAACATACTCAGCTTCAGTAGTAGATAAGGCCACATAATTTTGCTTTTTGGTGGCCCGAGACACAAGACATGAGCCAAGAAAATGTGCCAAACCCGATGTGCTTTTTCTATCCACAAGAAAACCTGCATAATCAGCATCAGCATATCCTTCTAAGTTGAAATTACTACCTTTTTGATACCATAGACGAAAGTCAGTGGTGCCTTTTAGATATCTCAAGATCCTCTTGACAACAGTCAAGTGAAACTCCTTTGGATTTTCCTGAAATCTAGCACAAAGGCCTGCACTGAAAACAATGTCAGGTTTGCTAGCAGAGAGATATAACAAGGAGCCAATCATTCCCCTATACAACTTCTGATCAACAAATAAACCAGGTTCATCGACATCCAATTTTGTGGCTGTTGCTATAGGAGTGTCAATTTCTTTGGAATCTTCCATTTTAAACCTTTAAGCAAATTTTTCACATACTTCTGCTGATGGATCTTAGTTCCATTTGAATTTTATTTAATTTATAAGCCTAAAAAGAAATTAATCTCACCCATCATACTCATTTCAAATTCACTCCCCATTAGTTTAGCAAATTCTTTACTTAACTTATCAGTAGTTGCTCCAAAGATTATATTATCAACATATATCTGAACTACCAAGAGATAAACCTTTTTCTTTCAAGAATAAAGTATTGTCAATTTTATCTCTCTTGTAGCCATGCTCAAGCAAGAATTTTGATAATCTTTCATACCATGCTCTTGGAGCCTGCTTTAGCCCATAAAGTGCCTTGTCAAGCTTGTACGCATGATCAAGACATTCATTACTTTCAAAACTCGGAGGTTGCTTGACAAACACTTCTTCCTTTAGATAGCCATTGAGGAAGGCACTCTTGACATCTATTTGATGGAGAGTGAATTCCATGTAGGAAGAAAAGGCTATAAGGAGTCTAATTGCTTCCAATCTTGCAACTAGAGCAAAAGTCTCATAGTCTATACCCTCCTCTTAATTATATCCTTGAACCACGAATCTTGTCTTGTTCCTTAAAACTTTCCATATTCTTCAAGTTTGTTTCTGAAGATCCATTTTGTACTAATTACTTATATGCCCTTGGGTCTTGGTACTAGCTGCCAAACTTGACTTCTTTCAAATTGTTTGAGTTCATCTTTCATTGCATTCACTCAGTCTGCATCCTGCAAAGCCTCAACAATATTTTTAGGTTCTATAAGAGATAAAATGGCATAAAAAGCACAAAGATTCTTCAAAGAAGATCTGGTTTTGATTCCAAATGTTGGATCAGTAATTATGCTCTCAATGGGGTGAGAACTTTAGTACTTGTAAGGTTTCACAACCAACTGATTTCCCCTAGATGTTCCTTCAATGTTTTGTTATTGAGGAACGGATTCATGGACATGTTCCCTTGAGGTTTGAGGATCAGTTCCTCTTTGTTCAGTTCCCCCTGTCAAGTTTCCCTGGGTGGAAGGACATGTTCCATCACCTGTTCCTTCCTCTAGTGTAGCTTCAGTATGGGTTGTGGTTTTACTTGAGTTTCTTACCAGCCCAATAGCTTCATCATCATGTTTTTGCCTCTCAGAAAGGATTTAGTTTCGTCGAAAACCACGTGTACACTTTCTTCTACACACATAATTCTTTGCTATAAATCTTATAAGCTTTACTACGTGAAGAATATCCCAAGAATACTCCCTCATCACTTCTAGGATCAAACTTACCTAGGGAGTCTTTTCCATTATTGTGCACAAAACACTTGTATCTCAAATGCCCTAATATGGGATATATTTGGCTTTCTCCCTTTAAATCACTCATAGGGAGTCTTCTCAACAAAAGGTCTAGTCATGCACCTAGTTATGATGTAGCATGCAGTGTTCACCACTTTTGCCCAGAAACTATGGGGTAGTTTACTAGAAAGAAGCATAGTCCTAGCCATTTCGTTCAATGTCCTATTCTTTCTTTCAACTACTCCATTTTGTTGTGGAGTCTTAGGAGCAGAAAAAATATGATTTATGTCACGCTCATCACAAAATACAGCAAATTTGGCATTCTCAAATTCAGTACCATGATCAGACCTAATTGATGCAAGTTGATTACCTAGTTGCTTATGAGTTCTTTTAACAAAAGAAGTGAACATGTCAAATGCGTCATCTTTAGATATTAAAAACAGTGTCCAAGTGAACCTAGAGTAATCATCAACAAGCACCATAACATATCTCTTACCACCTCTGCTTTATGTTCTTATTGGCCCACAATGATCCGTACGGACCAGTTCCATCGTCCTGGTGGTGCTTGCTATTTTCTTGCTTTTAAAAGAGGATCTTACCTGCTTCCCCCTTGCACAGGCCTCACAAACTTTATCTTCCTTGAACTTGATGTTAGGTTGTCCTATCACCAAGTCCTTGGAAACTAGTTTGTTGAGTTGGCTTAAACTGGCATGTCCAAGTCTTATGTGCCAAAGGAGAGGATCATTATCCAACACACTTAAGCAAGTGAGTTCATTATCTGAAAGTGTGGACAGATCCACAACATATATGTTGTTCACTCTTTTTCCCTGCAAACTATCTTGTCAGTGGTAAGATTAATCACAAAGCATTTTGTAGAGGCGAATGCTACCATGTTCCCTGTATCACACAATTGTGATACACTTACTAGACTGTACTTCAGTCCATCTATCAAATAGACATTATCAATAGAGTGAGAATCAGTCTTACCTACCTTTCCAACCCCAATGATCTCATATTTCTTCCCATTTCCAAAGGAGACATTACCTCATTTAAGGTCCTCAAGTGAAAGGAATTGGTTCTTACTTATTGTCATATGCTTTGAGCAGCCACTATCCATGTACCATATTTGGCTGCTCCTCTTCACTTGGACCTGCAAAAGGAAATCAGGGGTTAGTCTTAGGAACCCAAACTAGTTTGGGTCCCTTTCTATAGGCAAAAGGATGAATCAAATTCTTTATAGACCAACTTGGTAGCCTATTTTTCACTCGAAAAAATTCTTTATTTTTTTGACTTGCCTTTTATTTTGCAGTGCATTCACTTTTATAGTGACCAGTTTTACCACAGTGTGTGCAAATCTTGTTCTCAGGAAGTGTAAGGTACTTGCTTTTGGGATCCCACTTAGGTGCAAGGTTCCCAAAGCCAAGTCCTCTTCTGTTGCTACTATGGTGTTCTTGTATCCATGAAAGTGCATCGGAGGACGTGTTCCATTTACAAGTTCTGTCTAGCTCATGCTTGACCTTGCTTAGATCCTCCTTTAGGATTCTTACCTGCTCATCTCTTTTGTACAACTCAACTTTCATTTTTCTTATATTTTCTTCTAGAGTGAGTTGTGTGTGATCAACTGTATTTTTACCTGTTCCTAATTTCAGTTTTAGACTTTCAGATATATGCTCTAGGACAGTTGAGTCAAGTTCATGAACCTGGTTCTTCAACTTACTATTTTCAGTTACAGTTTCACTAACCCTAAGTTCTAGGTTCTTGCACTTAGCCTTCAAAATCACACATTCTTTAGACAACTATTCTTTTTCATTATTTACATCCTTAGATTCATCAATTAGCTATAGTAGTAACTCAGATAACCTTTCTTTAGACAAAAATTTAATCTTGTCTTTGAGATGAAGGACACTTACCTCAATTTCTTCATCAGATTCTCCAATGGCCATAAGTGCTCGATCATCCTCATCATCATCTGAGCTTTCTCCCCAAGCAGCAACCATAGCCTTGGTTGATCCTTTGTTGTTGCTTTTCTTGGGTTGAACCTGTTACTTCTTCTTGCTCCTTCGTTCATCTCTTTCCTTCTTCCACTCAATTTCCCACAAAGGACAGTTTTTGATGTGATTATCAGGCTTTCCACACTTGTAGCTTCCACTTCTCGAAGAACCCTTTCCTCTCCTCAGGTTCTTCTTGAAGTCTTTGGTGATCATAGCCATTACATCCTTCTTCATGGTTTGTCTCCTAAGTTCAAAGGCAGTGGGATTTCCAATCAATTTATCTAGTGGGAGAGTAGCAATCTTCTTTGACTCTTGGATGGCAGTGGTCTTGCTTTCCCAAGTGACTGGCAAGACCCTTGTAAGTATCTTCTCAACCCTCTCTTCTTCAGGAATAATCCTTCCAAGAGATTTTAGTTCATTTGTCAATGTAGTGAACCTTGTGAACATCTTTTGAATGGTTTCTCCATCCTTCATAGCAAAGTTCTTATACTGAGAGTATAAAAGAGTTCCTCTAGATCTCTTCACTTGAGTAGTTCCTTCATGAGCCACCTGTAGTGTGTCCCAAATTTGCTTGGCAGTTGCACAACCTTAGATTCTGCTATACTCATCTGGACCAAGTCCACAAACAAGCCATTTCTTGGCTTTACCATTCTTCTCCCACTTCTTCAAGTCCTCAGCAGTGCAATCTGCTCTTGTCTTTGTCACATCTACTCCTTCAGCATTTTTCTTCAAGGTAGCCAGTGGACCATCAGTAACAATATCCCATAGCTCATAGTCTTCTCATTGAATGTGATCTCTCATCCTGTTTTTCCACTAAGAGTAGTAGTGGCCATTAAAGAGTGGTGGCCTAGCAGTGGATTGCACTTCCTAGTTTCCAAGTGGTGCACTCATCTTGATCTTCTCCTAAGGTGTTAACCTCTTCAAGGATAACCCGCTCTAATACCAACTGATGTTTTGTACTTCAATACACACAACAGGGGGTGATTTTTGTGGTGTCCAATTTTTCGCGTGCACAGATTATAGAAGGACCTGGTTCTTCTATGTATTCCTTATACTACTGTTGCGGAATAATAACTGTGAAAAGTAAAGAACACAAGTATTTTTATGTGGAAAACACCCAACTCAAAAAGGTGAAAAACCACGACGTACTACTCAGTTATTTCCCAACACTTCACTAAATCACTAAGCCAAAATAGCATTTAAAAAACTCTTTGTAAACCTAAGGATTATCTCTTATCCCTTTGTGGCAACCAGCTTCTAGCTGTTGCAACAACTTCAAGTAACTCTAACTTGAATACAACACTCAGAGTACCTAGTACAATTTGAAACACCTACTACAATGAAACTAGAATAAAAGACAGACACCTGGAACTGGTTCTTCTATATGGTTCATGTAGCTTCAGGTTCGCACACTTGAATAACAAAAGTATTGCTTGCAAAATGCCTTTCTATTTTGCTCTCAACTCACGTTTAACTTCAACGTTTGGGCGTCCCTGTAAAATGAGAAGATCCTGCCATTTATAGAATTAGTAGAATAGGAAATAACTAGAGTTCTAATGCTATACTCTTCCATGGTGGAAGAGTTCTAGTTATCTTCAGCTTCTAACTCCTCCCTTATCTAGAATAGAGGTCTCTCGAGTAAGGAGTCTTTCTCCTTATCATTTATGCAACCTTTTTGTCCAGGAGATATCAGATATAACCACTTAAGCTTATCTTCTTTAAGTGCATGCCTTGTGCTCGAATCTGCCCGTGTCTGTGTACACTGTATATGGACATGGTTTATGCTTGAGTTCCTTTGTCAATCGTCAAAACAAACTTCACTTGAGCCAACAAAGAGCGAATTCAATCCTATAATCGTCTTTTTTGTTCGAAAAATGCACAACGGAAAGGGAATCAAACAGATGGGGGAAAAATTTGCATTAAATGGCTCAATCCATGAGGTGGACCTATGAAATCTTAGGAAGATGATGTTCTGTGAACCGAATATTGTCCTATGAGGGGTTGGTTGATGCAATTTTTTTCACTTTTATTGCAACGCGTACAAATGGGAACAGACCCAGTTAAGGCTAGCTGCTGGATTGGTCACATTGTAGTACTATGATAGTAGCTAAGGGAGCTCGCTCCCGCATATATATGAATATATACATTTATTTGTTGTAAATAGAATTTTATTTATGGTGAATGTCTACATTTAGAGAAATTCTAGGGTTTATTACTTGGTGTCAAAGTCACCCTCTCCCTATAAATAAAGGGTTCTATTCCATTGTAATTGATCCCAAATCAATACGAGTTCTCTCTCCCTACTTTTCTCTGCAATATTCTTCTTCATCTTTTATTGTTTCATAACACGTTATCAGCACGAGACTCTAACCAATTGAGTAGAAGCTTTGGGATTGAGCATAATGATTGTCAATTGTTCCATGAACTTCCTTCATGATTAAATTCTGGATTTAAGGTAAGTATTTTACTTTACTTTTCTCTTTTANCTTTTCCAGTTATAACGGAAAAGGGTACAGCTGGGTGTCCAGCCTATCTTGAAATAACAACCCGCACACACTACCCTTTCCAAAAAAAATCAATACACCAAGCACTACATAAAGACGATGAATTTTGATTGTAACTCTAATGGAGTTTGAAAGAAATTATAACCATCTAAAGTGGTAAAATTTTTATGCCTTGCCATGATCAAATTCATGTATGATTGTGGGCAAAGAATTGAAAACCCGTCCCATTGAATTTGCTCCATTCTCATTCCCTTAAGAGAATGTGATAGCAGTATATGATAAGTCTGAAAGAAGACAAAATTACTACTATGAATGAATCAATAGATGTGGACGTGGCAATAGACGAAATTATAATCGTCATCACTGTGGTAATGAGAACAATACGGATTCTCAAAATAATCCTTCACTTTGTGAAAGCAATATTTGTCATCAATTTGACATGAGATTTTGTAACACACATATAGATGATTATGGTCCATTCATGATGTGAATATGGCCACATGTGATTTACGAAAACATAATCACTCTTGGAAGAATATGAACGTACTAGTGGTGGTGAATATACCACACTCACCTCTAGAAGGAGGTTTGAGATGAATTAAGAAAATAATTCCATTATTAAGGCATGAATGATCATTTATCACATAACTATTGTGATTATGCGAAAATATTATGGTAATGTGATTATTACAGGGCAAAAGTAATGAAAGCAACATATTTGCCTATAATGATTTTGACCATGACCATAATGGTATAACTTTCTCTTTGAAAAGAATATTCACCATATGGATGTTGATAAATTTGTGATAGTACAAAATTAATTGAGAACTCTGCAAGAGCCAATTATACTATTTTGGAGAAACACAATTGATTACCAAGAAGGTATTATGTTGTAGTAAGTCTCAAAGAAAGTTATTCAGCTTCCAAAGTATACGCGAAAGCGGTTGATTATATTGAGACTATAAATAAAGGAAAGATTTAATATCTTCTATTACTACAACTTGTAGCGGGGTAATATGTATATGAAAAGCTACCCGCTTTATTCTCCAATTGTACTACATAAATAAAAGAATGCCACAATAAAGTAGAAGTTTATTGCTATAAAAAATCATATCATAATAAACTTGAAGTTTATTGATAATTGCACACGTTATGGTGTAAACCTGAAGTTTATCAATATTGATATTATTCAGTTGGGATAATTGATTTAACCATGTTAATTTAAGTATGATGTGCAAAAATAAAAGAGAATTCAAGCAATTAATATTAAAGAACTAGAAAGTTCTTTATGAATTCTCTTACATTGCTTGTTCTTATTAATTAATAGACCAACTAAAATTAGGATTGAAGCCCATGAATGCTAGAAATATCAAAGGTGAATATGGTTCCATTCACCTACCATGAATACCACATAAGATGCATCTATGAGATGGTTACATGTGCAATTATTATTGACCCGCAACCTAGTGTTTGCGAGGTAACTTGTTCAATAATTTAATTTAGAGCATAATTTCCAGATTTTCTCTATTCAAGATAGTTCATCTTGATTAAGTTGGTTTACATCATAGTTGGGTTTAGCAAATAATTATTGAGTTTCCTCCACTTGATAGCTAAACTATTGCTTATGAGAACAAAGTTATGTATATCAGTTTGAATATAGCGTTATATACGAAAGTATATTATTTTCTCCCCTCACAAGTGGTTCAGGGTCAGGAACCAAATAATTCCATCTTAATTATTATTGATGTGGCGATGTATATTTTGATTAACACCAGAATGCACTAAGATGGATTTTCAAATTGAGAAGCAAGTTAGTTTCTAACATGAGGGGAGACAAGATAAACAGTTGAGAAAAATTACGTGTAATGAATTATCATGTGTACATCTAGATCCTCGAATAAGATAATATGAAATTAAAGTTCATAAAAGATAATTCAACTGCAATATATTGCAAAGCAAGCCGGACGCATTTGCTGGCTCAAAGAAAGTAACTATATTCTCATTGCAAATGCACCTATTACGTCCTAGAAGGACAAAGTCTATGGTACGCCTTAAAGCGTATAGACAATCGGTTTCAAATAAACTTCTTGATAAAGAAGATGAGCAAATGACCAAAATGATCATAATAAAGGAGGCAAGTGATCTAGAAGATCACATGACATAACACTTCATAAAATCTCATGAGAGATTCAGGTACCTGAATATATGAATGAAGAGATCTCTATGTTATGTCTTTATGAAAAATAAGGAGGTTGGAACCGATATAAAATATTTGTCGACGACATCTATAATAGCACTAAATATATATGAGGATCTTAAGTCTGGAGAAACAATTCAAGTAGATTTTGGTTTCATATAAAAGACAAGTAGTTTTAGACTTGCAGTTCAAACACTTGAAAGTATAAAGTCAATGGTATGTGAAATCAGTTTTCGATATCTTATTTGTCTATCATGACATGAAACTTGATATGCATCTAATTAAAGTCTAATATATGACTTATGACTTAACTTATATGACAATTCTTGAAGGATTTAAATCGCTCAAAGCATATACAATTCTTGGTCCTGAAGTACCATATCCTAAATGCAATTTGTGCACATATGTATCTTGCTATAACTATAAGCGTGATAATATGATAGCAAGATTTTTTGCTCCTATGTGATGATATTGAAATGACGATTCCAACAAGATCATATGAAGATAATTCATCTCTATCAAGAATGATGATTTCAAGGTGCAATATATTCATTCAAGTTAATATGGCCGATTTGTTTATCAAATCTCTACCAATGATCTTTTGAAGATGGTGCACAAGATCGGAATGCATAGGTTCAAAGATTTGAATTGATGCTCTCATCAGGGGGAGTTAATGCGCGTTGCACTCTTTTTCCCTTACAAGGTTTTGTCCCACTGAGTTTTCCTTGCAAGGTTTTTAACGAGGCAACCAAAAGGCGTATTGTTAGATATGTGTACTCTTTTTCCTTCTCTATAATTTTTTCCCACTGGATTTTATTTTAGTTAAGGTTTTAACGAGGCACATTATCTGATGAATAAACATTCAAGGGAGAGTGTTATAAATAGAATTTTATTTATGGTGAATGTCTATATTTAGAGAGATTCTAGGGTTTATTACTTGGTGGCTAAGTCACCCTCTCCCTATAAATAGAGGGTTCTATTCCATTGTAATTGATCCAAAATTAATAAG
Source organism: Nicotiana attenuata (assembly GCF_001879085.1). Lineage (NCBI taxonomy): Eukaryota > Viridiplantae > Streptophyta > Magnoliopsida > Solanales > Solanaceae > Nicotiana > Nicotiana attenuata. Next base: position 380,262 of record NW_017671008.1, read on the forward strand.
AATTTTCTCTCCCAACTTTTCTCTCCAATATTCTTCTTTATCTTTTATTATTTCATAACATTATTAAAATTTTCGGACAAATTGGTGTAACGTGATACCACTTTAAAGTCATGTGTCTTAGCCACCAGTTTTAAGACAGAAAGAGACGAAATACCATAGAATGTGTGCTTCCAGAATATACATTAGAGAACCCAAGAAAAATGTTATGTGTAGTCTAATTTGGCAATTAAACAAATAATAATAGAAACAAAAATGTGAAATAATAGCTTTCAATTAATCGAGTTTGGTTTGACCTAATGGTTGCGAATTGACTCAAATCATCTCGACTTAATAAAATTTAGATGGATAGGATTAATGCTAGCAAAATGAGATCATATTTTGTCAACCTGCTCAATCCGCTCATATTTTGACGGGTGAAATTCAAAAATAGTCAAATTTATAAGTGGTAATTGAAAATTACCACAGTTTCAAAATTCGGAAAATATTCCAGCATAATATACTGGAGTTCGAACTTTTTACATGTGAACTTCCAGCACAATATACTGGAGTTCCAGCATAATATGCTGAAAGTTCATACACAGGTGCTCCAATCTCCAGTATATTATGCTGTAACTTTCTGTGTGCTGGAATTCCAGCATAATATGCTGGAAGTTCATACACAGGTGCACCAATCTCTAGTATATTATGCTGGAACTTTTCGTGTTGCAGCAAGATAATGGCTATGTTTCAATGACTTTGCAAATACTGACTATTTTTTAATTACCAGTCCGAAAATTGGCTAGCCGTGCTATTTTCACTATTTTAGTGGGTTGGATAAGTGATATTTAAGTTGGGTAAAATTTGGGGTTCAATCCATATTCAACTCGTAGAAATATAGGTACTCATGGGTAAAATCTGGGAAAAATATGGGTTAGTCAAGTGGGTTATCTTTCAACTTTTGCTCACTCAAAATACATGATATCGTATTTTAAACTGAAAATGTTATAAAGGTATTCCAACTCCTCTTCCTTTGTGCGTTTCTTCTCATTATAGTTGACCATGTGAGTATTTCTTTTTCTTTTTTTCTTCTAAATATTGTAAGTATTGTTTTCTTTTCATGATGTAAAAGAAATATTTTCTTTCATTTCAACAAAATGAGTACTTTCTTTTCATATTGTAGAGAGAGTACTTTCTTATTCAACAAAAAAAATTATATTTTTTTTAGTTATGGAGCACATATTTCAATGTTGAATATGTACAGAGTCATATATATTAGTGAATTTTTTTAATATAAATAGTATTTTTATATTTACAGTATTTTTTTTGAATTTGTTTAGTTTTATATTGGATTGCAGACAGTATATAAATAAAGTGAAAAATGCATAGAGTCATATATTATTAGTGATATTGTTTGATGTGCATTAAGAATATTTTCTTCCTAAAATGAAAATTGTCATATTTTGTGAAAGAGTAACTTAAGTTTACAATATGATAGTCAAATTTGAATAAATTTACTGAAGAAGAGTATATATTGTAACGACCCGGCCGGTCGTTTTTGGAATTTACGCCCCGATCCCCCATTAACTGCTTCCCCTAAGTTTATTTCTGCTATTTTGGTTTGCCGGGACGTTTGGTGTTAGGATTCGGAGTGTTTTGGGACACTTAGTCCCTAAATGAGAGCTTAAGTGTTGAAAAATGGTCCGTAGTCGGAACAGTGTGAAGACGACCTCGGAATGGAAATCCGATGGTTCCGTTAGCTCCGTTAGGTGATTCCGGGGTTGGGAGCGTGTTCGGAATGTATTTTGGAAGTCCGTAACTCATTTAGGCTTGAAATACCGAAGTTTGTATTTTTGAAGTTCCGGTCCGATAGTGAGTTTTTTATCCGAGAGTCGGAATGGAATTCCGAAGGTTGCAGCAGTTCCGTCATGTCATTTGGGATGTGTGTGCGAAATTTTAGGTCATTCGGACGAGGTTCGGGTATGTTTTTGATCGAAAGCGTGTTTTGTTGGAAATTGAAGTTCCTAGGCTTGAATCCTTGATTTAATCGGGTTTCCGATGTTGTGTTAGGTGTTTTTAAGATTGGTACAAGTTTGAATATGGTATTAGGTGGTATTGGTGCTTTTGGTAGAGGTCCCGGGGGCCTCGGGATGATTTCGGGTGGTTAACGGAAGAATTTTGGAAGTTAAGAGGTAGCAGTTCTGCTGCTTCTGGTATCTTTTCGCTTCTGCGGCTTGGGAACCGCAAAAGCGGAGTCGCAAAAGCGGCCTCGGCTTCGCAGAAGCGATTTTTGGTCACCTTCCAGGAAACCGCAGAAGCGGTAGGAATTCCGCAGAAGCGGATCCGCTTCTGCGAGATGGGAACCGCAGAAGCGAAAGCTGGGATTTTAAAGGAAGCCGCAGAAGCGGCCAGTGCTCCGCAAAAGCGGGACCGCAGAAGCGGAAATCCCTGGGCAGAAATAGAAATGTCGAGGGTTTAATTTCATAAGTTTGCAAAATCGATTGAGAGCTCGGGAGAAGGCGATTTTGAGTGGGCTTTGAGGAGAAAATCATTGGGTAACGTTTCTTTGATCCCTTTTTGTTATATTTCATCATTATATAGTTAAATACATCATGGGAATTCGAATTTTGGACCAAAAATTGGATAATTTGGGGTAAAACTTCATTGGCTAGACTATTGAGTTTTGAGTGGGCATTTGACCTCTGATTTTGGAGATTTTTATATAGTTAGACTCTTCAGAGTACGAGGGTTCTAAAAATGTGAAAATTATTCGATTCCGAGATGTTGGCTTGAGGGGCGTTTTGGTCATTTTATCTATTTTCGCGCCCTAGCTCTAATTTTAATAGCGGAATCAGTTGTTTGCAATATTATTTACGATATGTAATTGAATTGAATAGATTTGGGCCATTTGGAGTCGGATACTCGTGGCAAAGGCGTGGTTTCTATTGATATCGAGTCGGTTCGAGGTAAGTGGCTTATCAAACCTTGTGTGGGGGACTTTTCCCCTTAGGATTGTTTCCTTGATATTTGAGTGCTTTGTACGTGAGGTGACGAGCGCGTACTTGGGCCAATTGATGAAAATTCGATTTTCACTTAAGTTGTTGATGTTTAGCTTTCTTTACTACTTGCCTGATCCTACTTGAAATTATACTTGTGCTAGATTTGGAAAGCATGTTTAGCTGACTTAACTGCCTAATTGCTTAAGTTGTTTGACTGTACTACGTGAAGCATGCTAGGCTAATTCTACCTGTTGCTCTGTCTTTCGTACTTTATTCCTTGGTTTGTTTCTGGCTGTGGTTGCGCATTTACACTGGGACTACAGATGTGGGATTCCGGTAGCTCCCCCCTTGTTTGTTTACTTTGGGACTACGGGTTTGATTCCCGGTAGATCCCCCTGCACTTTTACTTTGGGACTGCGGGTTAGATTCCCGATAGATCCCCCTACATTTTGATGGTTGGACTACGGGACGGTATCCCGGAAGATCCTTCGGTTTGGTATACGAGTTGGACTACGGGACGGTATCCCGGGAGATCCGCTGGACAGCTGAGGAAAGGGCTACAGGACGGTATCCTGGGAGACCCTCATTGTCATCATTGGTATTGAGTTGTATTTACTCTGTGTTTGCTCTGTCCTTTTATGGTTGTTATTGTCTCGTTGACCTGCCTTATTTCACTGCTGTATTTATTATTTCTGTCAGATTATCATACCGTTAATTATTGTTATTACTATATTTTGTCTCAGTATGGCCCTGACCTTCCTCGTCACTACCCAACCGAGGTTAGGCTTGGCACTTACTGAGTACCGCTGTGGTATACTCATGCCCTTCCTACGCATGTTTTCATGTGCAGATCATCCAGGTACCTCTACTCAGGCGCACTATTAGTGAGGCAGGAGGACTACGAGACTTCGAGGTAGATCTGCTGCGTCCGTAGACCGACGAGTCTCCCTCTTACTCTATCTCTAGTACTTAGTTTTTCTTCTTCCGGTTGTTAGATATTCTGGAGTTTGGAGCTTTTACTTTTCGCTTCTGTAGCCTGTCTTGCCCGTGGTTTTCCGGGTTTTGGGGATTGTTTTGAACTTGTGATATTGAGTTGTACATGCCAAGCGGCATTCAGTACAGTTTCTTTTAGTATTTAATTTGGTTTCCTCTATTTTTCTGCAATATTAGGCTTAACTGGTCGTGGGGACTAGGTGCCGTCATGACATGTTCACAGTCGGTGAACTAGGGTTGTGACAAGTTGGTATCAGAGCTCTTGGTTCATAGGAGTCACGGTAACGGTTTAGGAAAAATCTTTATTTCATTTGAATTCCTCATCGTGCGATATTTTTGGACATCAATTCTAAACTTCTGACTTCTATTCTCTCAGAGATGGTGAGGACACGTGCTACTCGAGATGATCAGGCACCCGCGCCCCCTACTGCAGCCGCCAGAGGCCGGGGCCGGGGGAGAGGTCGAGGATGCACACGTGGTGCAGCCAGAGCACCTGCGGGAGCTGCCGCCGAGGTACCACCAGCAGATCCAGCCGGAGCCCAGGCACCTGGCACACCTACTACTGCCACTACTACTCCAACGCTCCAGAAGACTTTGGCTCAGTTCATGAGCATGTACACCACCTTGGCTCAGGCGGGGTTGCTTCCCCTTGCTGCAGCCACATCCCAGGCCGGGGGAGGAGCACAGACTCCCGCCGTCCGCACTCCTGAGCAGCGAGTGCAGGTTGAGCAGGCTCCCGAGATTATTCCGGCACCGCCTGCAGCACCAGTTCAGCCCGAGGATGGGTCAGCTGCTTCAGAGGACGAGCAGCGGAGACTTGAGAGGTTCAAGAAGTATGATCCCCCAGTGTTCAGTGGATTAGCATCAGACGATGCCTTGGGATTTCTAGAGGAGTGTCATCGTATTCTTCGCACTATGGGCATAGTGGAGTCCAGCGGGGTTTCTTTCACTGCTTTTCAGCTTCGGGGAGCCGCCTATGATTGGTGGCAGACTTATAAGATAGACAGTCCAGTCGAGGCTGGTACACTGACTTGGACCCAGTTCTCGGATATGTATATGAGAGAGTTTATCCCCCAGAGTCTCAGAGATGCATGGCGCGCAGAGTTTGAGCATTTGCGCCAGGGTGCTATGACCGTTTCGGAGTATGCTATCCGTTATACCAGGTTGGCCAGGCATGCACCGGCTTTGGTTGCTATAGTTCGGGAGAGAGTTCACAGGTTCATTGAGGGTCTTATTCCACCCATCAGATCTAGCATGGCTCGAGAGTTGGAGATGGACATTCCTTATCAGCAGGTAGTGAGCATTGCTAGGAGGATTGAGGGTATGCTCGCCAGGGAGCGAGGAGAGAGGGAGCCCAAGAGGTCTCGAGAGTCGGGTCACGTCTCGTGGTGC
>NW_017671009.1:0-16320 GCF_001879085.1 Nicotiana attenuata
TGCTTGGAAGGCTTCTCGCGATGTTTTCAGGACCCTCCTAGATAATGGAATTCTGTTTACGTTTTCAGGACCCTCTTGGATAATGGGACTTAGTTTCGAGTTTTCAGGAGCATCCTAGATAATGTGATTTAATTTCAAGTCTTCAGGACCCTCCTGGATAATGGGATTTAATTTTCAAATTGTCAGGACCCTCCTGGATAATGGGATTTAGTTTCAAGTTTTCAGGACCCTCCTGGATAATGGGATTTAGTTTCAAGTTTTCAGGACCCTCCTGGATAATGGGATTTAGTTTCAAGTTTTCAGGACCCTCCTGGATAATGGGATTTAATTTCAAGTTTTCAGGACCCTCCTGGATAATGGGATTCAATTTAAGTTTTCAGGACCCTCCTGGATAATGGGATTTAGTTTCGAGTTTTCAGGACCCTCCTGGATAATGGGATTTAGTTTCAAGTCTTCAGGATCCTCCTGGATAATGGGATTTAGTTTCGAGTTTTCAGGTCCCTCCTAGTTAATGGGATTTAGTTTCAAGTCTTCATGATCCTCCTGGATAATGGGATTTAATTTTCAAATTGTCAGGACCCTCCTGGATAATGGGATTTAGTTTCATGTTTTCAGGACCCTCCTGGATAATGGGATTTAGTTTCAAGTTTTCAGGACCCTCCTAGATAATGGGATTCAGTTTATGTTTTCAGGACCCTCCTTGATAATGGGATTTAATTTCAAGTTGTCAGGACCCTCCTGGATAATGGGATTTAGTTTCAAGTTTTCAGGACCCTCCTGGATAATGGGATTCAGTTTAAGTTTTCAGGACCCTCCTGGATAATGGGATTTAGTTTCAGGTTTTCAGGACTCTCCTAGATAATGGGATTTAGTTTAAGTTTTCAGGACCCTCCTGGATAATGGGATTTAGTTTCAAGTTTTCAGGACCCTCCTGGATAATGGGATTTAGTTTTAAGTTTTCAAGACCCTCCTGGATAATGGGATTTAGCTTCAAGTTTTCAGGGCCCTCCTGGATAATGGGATTCAACTAACACTCATGAATGTTCCTGGTCCAAACTGGGGCAGAAAAGTTTCTTTTGCTTTGTCTGTTTTTTATGTTTGCTGACACCGACCTGGAGAATGAGGTAATTCATTTTATGTTTCAAGTCAGTAGCAGGCGCCCACATGGAGAACAAGGGAAGTCATTTCAGATTCAATTCAAGTTAGAAATAGCAGAAACTCGCGGCAAGAATGCTAGTCAATAGTCCGAGATAACCGACAGAAGTAGTCTCAATCTAGAATAAAAAAGAAAAAGAAAAAAAGAGAAGTGAATCCAAAATGCAGAAGCAGAGAAAGATATGGACTGCTCAAGACATAATTGATGTCATAAGCTTTGCATGTCCCGTCTTGATCTGAAAAAGCTGAAGAAGATTGAACCAACACCTGCAACTAACAAGCAGCAAGATTCAGATCAGAGTCTGCGTGAAGAACCAGCCAAGACTCAAGATCAAGCTTCAGAAGATTCATAGATAGGAATCTTGTAACTCATAGCTAATAGGCTTAGTTAGTCTTTTTCATTTTCGACTTTGGTGTAATAAGGAGTTCAACAAGCAGTAACAGCAGCAGCAGCAGTGAAATAACAGCTTCTCGTTAGTTCCAGCTACCAAAACTTCCAGAACTACACTGACCTGATTCCTTTATAGCCAAGGATATGTAGGCAACATCGGAAGCAAGGTTCGGTCAAACTTTTCCAAAACGCTTCCCATGGAGTATCCAAACGGGCAAAAATCGCTCATATTTGCTCACTTTATCTTTGCCCGAAAACTCTTCGTGTTCCCGAGCAAAGAGGGGCAGCTGTGAGCACGTGATTTTTGCCCGACAAAAAATACTCCTAAAAAGTCACAAAATAGATTTTTCTAATTTATGTTAATTTTTAAGGAATTTTTAGGAATATCTGTTAAATTGTTTGCATTTAGTTGCATTTTAATATTTTAAAATCATGGGAAATACCTTTAAAATGTTCAAATTTCATGCATTGCATTTTTAGGTTGATATTTGCATTTTTAGGTTTAAGTTGTTAATTAATTGCATTAATAGACAAAAGATCAAAAATATTGGCCATTTTTATATTTTTTGCTTTTAATCTCAAAATAGCAATTTCCTTGCATTAGTTTTAAGTTAATTATTTATGTTTAGGTTAAAAAATATAATTTTGCAAATTAGATTTTAGTCTAGGATTTTAATTAAATTTAGTAGGTTAAAAATCAAGAAAAGATAAAAAAATAAATAAATAAAAGGGGAGCTTTGATTAAATCCCGAAATTGGGCCAGGACCAAAATCTCTGAGCCCAATTTGATCCCCAAAGACAACCTGCCCAATCCGCATACCCGGTCCATCCCTCCGGTTACCCAAACGACGTCGTTTTCCCCCTTTTGATCCCAACCATTGATCTTCAATGATCTAACGGTTGGGAACTCACCACCCACGCCCCATATATATGTCTGAAGCCCCTCCCCCAAACCCTTCAGAACCCCCCCCCCCCCCCCATTTCCCTCATCTCTCACTAACCCTAACCCTAGTCGCCCTAAAATTCTTCACCACCCGCCGCCGCCCGTCGCCCACCGAAAATCACCCCATGGCGGCGGCCCGTCACCAAATAACCCTAAATTAACACCATGAAACCACCATCTCCCCCTCTTTCTATATCTCGTGACCATTCCCGTCAAATGAACCCAGAAATCCTCGAATTTTAGATCTAAACGTCAAAACCCTAGTTTTTGTTCTGTTTCTAATTTCCCGTTCAAGTTTGGTCCATTTGAACCCAAGACCTACATCAATCGATTGCTCTTGATGAGAGCAATCGGTTGATGTTAGTCTCAGTTCATTTTGCACCACTGGAATTTGTCCGAGTTTGCGACTGTCTAGTTCAAATCAAGCTTTGGGTAATTTCTTTTTCTATTTTCCTTTTTTTTTCTCTTTTCTTCTTTCATAATTATTTTCTTTTATGCTTAGCTTGCATGGTTTAGGTTAATTACAGTGTGTGTTTTTGTTGATATTTGTTTGTTTGTTTTGTTTATGCTTATTTGAATCATCTGAACATGTCTGTTTAAGGAGTTTTAATAGTTTTCCTTTTATGAGAGTCATTGATGGTAATAGGTTCTTGATGATTTCATTTTAAATCTGGTTCATGCTAAGTTTAGTTAGGTTTAGGATTAGTCTAAGTTTTTAAATGCTTCGTACCCTAGGTTTAATTGCACATTGTCTTGTTTCTTCTTGATATTTGATTTGATTCTGATTTTTTTTGCCTTGTTTCTGTTTGTCCTAATTTGTAAACCGTTAAAAACTTGTAGGAGTTAATTAAATTAAAGAAAACCTAGGGGGTCTTAGGAGTTTTTAGAAAAGAAATATCTGGAAAGGGGAAGCTTCTAGAAGGGACAGCTGTCCAGAAGTTGTTAAAAAGATGTTGAAAACTGGACAGTTGTCCATTATTTCTGTTAAAAAAATGCTAATTCCCTAAATTCAAGGGGGCTGATAAATACTCTGATTTTTCATTATTCCTCACAAGGGCATACACCTGACACTCTATAAAAGGAGTAACATTCCCTCATTAGTGTTATACCCCACGTTTTCATACGTGAAAGTACGTCGTAAGCCATTGATGTAAGCTCGAAAATGAGATTATATTTGGAAGCAAATAAAGTAAGTTAATAATGTTACCTTGGAGGTTACAAATATTTAAGATCATGAATAAAGAGTACCAAGAGAGTTGGAAAGCTTAGAAGCTAAACCAATTGAAGAAAATAAGTTTCGTCGAAAGTCGACAAGTTGGGAATGTTATAACATGTACTTTTGGGGTGAGACTAGGGTGCTTAACCTTTTAAGGAGATTATGTTATGAGTTAATTTAGTCTTATGATAGTCGTGTGTCATGTTTTGAAGTCAAGCGAGTTGTGAAACAAAAGTTGGAAAAGGTCATCACAAGTTACATTCATAAATATGGTGAAATTTAGGTCAAAATGTAGCCGAGCATTTCTCCCAATGTAATTGGAATTATGGGATGATCTACCTACCAAATTGAAGATCTGCGAGTCAGTTTCCAATGGATTAAACCATTCATTGATATAACATTTGAGTAGAAAGATATTCACATTTTTGCGAGACCGCGCAAAATGGTAGGTGACAAGTAGGTGCATCACCTACTTGCCGAAAGGAGAGGCCACAATTAAAAGCCCTAAAGTCGGCCAAGAGGGGTGTTTTAAGGACGTATTAACTCATTTCATTCACTTATTTCTCAGACCAAAAATCAGATTGAACCCCTGCACCTCCTCCCCAAAAATCTCACACAAACCCTAGGGTATTTCGGGTGTTACGACGTGATTCTAGTGCTGAAAAGTCCGGACAGCTTGCTAGTTTCTCTTTCTCCTTCTTGTAGCCGCGTTGAGGAACTGATTTTTGATGAAGAATGACCAGGTTTCGTGGTTTATACTCAGTACAAGGTAAGGTTATGCTTCTCCTTCCATTATCTACGCGTTTGCGAGTTGTAACTCGATCGTAAAGAATAGACCTAGCGAGTTTCGAAAGAGTGGTATGTTGTTTGTTCTTGTGTCATGGTTGGCTGGTTGTGAACCTATTTTTAAGTTGAATTCATGGCTGGTTTATTGGATAATATGTATAATTATGTACTTTTGGTTGTGTTTCTCAATTTGAAAGAAAAGACAAGTCGAAACGTGTTTAAGTAAACTGAAAAATTAATGTTGAGTTGCTGAACTTGTGGGACTGTTTTGTGGGCTGTTTCGTGTTGCTATTGGGTTGTCTCTTTTGCTACTGTTTCTATGGAGTTGAGAGGAGGAAGGGTGTGGAGAAACACCACATAATAGTAGGGTTGTTTGTTGGTCGTTCGTCGTAACATTTTCGGATTGTTTGACACTATTATTGTTGTCGTGTTGTGTATGAAGTGATAGGGGTATGTTGGGCTGCTTGGTGATTGTTCTGAATTGTGTGAAGTCATATATATAGGGGAGGTGATGTCCGTTTCATCGTAAAATAGGTTGTGGTCGATACATAATAGTTACGACGCTTAAACGATAACGACAGTGTCATTTCTCTTATTGTAGACTAAAGAGTCGTGACATTTGCATAGCTTGAGGTTGGGCAGTACATATACAAGGTATGTGAGGCTATCCCTTTCCTTCTTATGCATGAATTCGATTGTACATAATGCTATGAACGAGCTTCCAAAGGTACTCTACTCTTAGAAGCTAGCAGTACTTACATTGTTTCCCTTCTTATGGAACAATTGATGTTGAGGTTGCTTCTCTTATTCTTATGTTATCAATGTTGTTGGTACTTTCTGATTCTTATAAGATTCTTGATGAAGAGTTATTCCTAATAACGTGTACGGAGAATATTGGCCTTACGTCACTCCGAAAGGTTCAGAATATGATTTCAATGAGTCCTACATGCATTATATAAATATATATATGTATCTATTTTACTCTACCGAGCCACGCTATAGTCGGCCGGGTACGGCACCTATTGTGCAACCACTGATCAGTTGGATTTACCGAGCTCCACGTGGCCGGGTACGATTCTACCGAGCCTTATGATGGTCGGGTACGTTTTTACCGAGTCCTCTTTGAGGCCGGGTACGATATGATGATGATGATGCCCACAGAGGCAAATGTTTTTAAAAGTTTATGTATATATATGTATTATGCATTTCATATCAGTAACCCCCAGAGGCACTCAGATGTTACAGGTTGTATCTCCTCTATCTCTCTTTACATTACTGTTCTTGTTTATGCTTTCCTGCCTTACATACTCAGTACTTTATTCGTACTGACGTCCCTTTTGCCAGGGGACGCTGCGTTTTATGCGCGCAGGTCCCGATTGATAGGTTGACAGTCCTCCAAGGAGGCTATCAGCTCAGCGGAAGTGTTGGTGCACTCCACTTGCTCCGGAGTTGCCTATTTGGTCAGTATGCTTTGGATAGGTATTGATTGGTATGGCGGGGCCCTGTCCCGACCTTTATGATTTTATGTACTCTTAGAGGCTTGTAGACAGATGTCAGGTGTATGGATACTTGTATGGCCTTGTCGGCCCATGTTTTGAGTTTGCAAATGGTCATGTCGGCCTTATAGGCCCGTATGTCACATGTATAAGTTTGTATATCATGTTGGGTCATCATATGTTGAGTATTGACGGGTTTTCTGGCTCATTTACCCATGATAGTATGATAAGAAAGATACGCTACATTGGTACTCGGTTGAGTAAGGCACCGGGTGCCTGTCGCGGCCCTTCGGTTTGGGTCGTGACAATTAGAATCATCCGCATTCTCACTAAAAGAACAGAAACAAAAAAAAGATTTCCAGCCTCTATCCTTACCGATTTACTACTGATTTTACTTCAAAAATGCTGGGGTTTCTGATTTGAGTGGCTAGTTGCTGTGTTCTTTTGATTCTCTGCTATTGCTTAGTTGCTGCTTCTTCTTCTTCATTAGCCAGAGCTTTATTTTCTTCTGTTTTTGCTGCTTCGAGGTACTAATCTCAATCCTTGTTTATGTACCATCTATTTAAGTGTCATAATATCAAAAAGCTGCAATCATGGTTTACTTGTATGTGAAAAATGAGTTTCATTTCATGTTAGTCGCTGATTGTTTTGCTGTAGATCTAATTAATATATAGTTGTATGATTCCGAGTTGAAATGATCTAGTATAAGTGTAGTGAAACAATTTTGGTTGGTACATTAATACTTGTAGCTTTCTTTTAAAAGATGGATATGTGAAGTGTTGACTTCAGGGATCTAATCGGAAACAAGTGTTGTTTGAAGTTGTTTTTCTGGTTAAAATCTTGTAGTGTTAGCACTAGTTCTAAACATAAAGCTGCTGCAACTTATTTTCTTTTCTTTCCTGCATGTGTGATGAATAACATGGTGTCTATTTGAGGTCATTGAGGGTTGTTGTTGCCGGGCTATAGTTTGTGGATCTGGCCACTAGTTGGCCAAATCAGCAAGTTCTAAGCCAAAAGTTGGGATTCTGCTGTTAGTGTTGTGCTGAAAATTGATGGCTCCATGTGGTCGATTAAAGCTTATGTGGATAGATCATATCCAAATTGGCAAATGTTCACTAGGCTATCAATTTCATGGAAGAGTTGTAATAGAAGTAATTGGTGTTTTCTCTTTGAAGTTTGGATTATTGTATAATAATTCAGTTGTGATTACCAAATGTTAAATATGCATGTCTTCCTGTTAAGGTAGTTTGTAATTGTTTTCATTTGGTATTAATTGGCTTTAAGTATAAGGATATAGTGTCTTGGATCCAAATTTAAGTGTTACTGGTTATTTTAGACTTAATGAAGATAGCTGGTGGATCTACTCACGTGGTTGTTCGCCTATATTCTGGAAATACAGCTTGTAGTTCTAACTTTAATTGCTATTGATTTCAAAGCTGAAATTAGTTGAAACTTCCTCCCCTAGGCATAGTATATCATGATTCAATGATGCATTGTTAAATTAATTTGGTTCAAGCTAGCTACTGTTTCAACGGCGTGTTAATGCAGCGAATTAAGTCTATAATATAGTTATTCATCATGTCGATATTCATAACTTAGTATAATGTCTGCTGGTTGTATATTTGAGGAAACATGAATGTCAAATGAAGCCTCGGTACATTAAGGGCCTTCATCTCAAAATAGTTGGGCCTGGTATTTAGCCCAAGTGAGATAGCCTGACCAAAATAAAACCTAATGTGTCTCTGGTTCCTTGTTTCGCTTCTGGGCTCAGTTTCGAGCCCAATCAAGCATTAATAACACCATTCTTAAAGGCGTGGTCAAAATAACGTATCGGGCTTGCCGCTGGCCCATCTTTTCATAATAGCTAAAATCATACATATCTTTCCCCAATGTTATATCCATAATTCGTGGCCTCGCAATAATCTCAAATTAGTTTTAAGAATAACCATGAATATTCGTAGTTTGCTTTAGGCGCATTTATAATAAAATCATCATAACTACGGGTACGGTTCCCGTGATGTAGTTGTGATACGTAATTCCCAAAATTCGGGTGCACATTTCATGTGACTCGACTACAACTTCAAATCAATTAATAATAAAATACACATGTTGTGGATTGTGGGTACAGTTCCCGTGACACGATTCGCAACATGTACAAAAATAAACAAGTGTACGACAATCGTAACTTGTTCCAGAAATAACCCCATAAATAATTAAAAGCGGTTAAAAAGCTAAAAATGCACAATAGGTATAAAGCATGTCATTAATCAGATAATTAGGCCAATTAATAATAGTTGAGCGACCGTGCTAAAACCACGGAACCTGGGAATACCTAACACCTTCTCTCGGGTTAACATAATTCCTTACCCGGATTTCTGTGTTTTGCGGACTGTAAAACAGAGTCAAAACTTCCTCGATTCGGGATTTTAAACCGGTGACTTGGGACACCATAAATTATCCCAAGTGGCGACTCTGAATTTGAATAATAATAATCACGTATCGATTATTGTCACTTTAATTGGAAAAACTCTCATATCCCTTCAGAAAAAGGAGGTGTGATAGACCTACTCGGGATCAAAATTCACATCAAACAACATCGATTCTACGCATCGCAACCCAATTCAAGCCTATTGAAACTATGAGCATATGACTTCCAAAACTAACGTCGAATCACACCAAACAACTCTGATTGACCTCAAATTTTGCACACAGGTCATAAATGACATGACGGACCTATTTCAACTTTTGGAATTAGAATCCGACCCCGATATTAATAAAGTTAACTCCCGGTCAAACTTCTCAACCTTCAAAACCTTCAACTTGCTAAATTTCGCCAATTCAAGCCGAAACGACCTACAGACCTCCAAACTAATATCCGGACACGCTCCTAAGTCCAAAATTACCATAAGGAGCTATTGCAATCATCAAAACTCCATTCCGCAGTCGTCTACACAAAAGTCAAACTACGGTCAACTCTTTCAACTTAACCCTCCAACTTAGGGATTATGTGTCACATTTCACTCCGAAACTCACCCGAAACCAAAACCAACTACCCCAGCTAGTCACATAACCATTAATACAATATAGAGGAGGCAATAAATAGGGGATCGAGGCTAAAATACTCAAAACGACCGGCCGGATCGTTACATAGGAGCCATTGAAGAAGACGAGAGAATGAAATCAACCTTGTTCTGATACCATATAAAAACAGAGATGCAATTGAGAGAAATTCTTTTGGGTATTTCATTTCGATCCTGTACACCCTACTTATACAAACTATACAAAACAAAATGACAAAATCTTCTAACAAACTTGTACCGCGTCTCTATTGTATTTTGTCTCTTTAGAAAGACTAAACTACAAAATTGTATAAGAATAAGTTGTATACCAGCTATAGCTCACATGTTTGGCAATGTGGAAGGATCTAGAATAATAATACTTTTGCTGGCAAATAAATTGCTGGATCCCTGACACGTATTACAATTTGTAGCCTCATTTGACCATCACAATCTATGACTTGTGAACTTAAGTCTTACACTTAGACTTTGCAAGTATCGATGTAATAGAGATAGAATTTCTCTTTGCTTTTCTTTTCGTCTCTAGAACAATATGTTTTCTCCCTGCTTGTCTTCAACAGTTTGGGACATGCTTCATGTTTGTCTTTAATAATTCGATCATCTTTAGAGACCTCGTCGATATTTTTCGAGAAAAATTAAATGTTGATAATAATATTAACAAAGAGATAGTATTTTAATGAAACTTTTTAAGTACTAAGGGCCCGTTTGGCCATAATTTTTTTTATTTTTTTTGGAAGAATTTTACTTTTTTGGAAAGCAGTGAAAATTTTAATGATAGTTTTACTAATATGGAGAAGAGTTCATTGTACATAGCTTGGAGTTTCTCAAGAATTCAAGACACAAATACTGTATGAGATGCACTTTATTGCTGGAGAGATGCCCTTCCAGTATTTAGGTATGCCATTATTATCCAAGTAACTTTCAATTACACAGTGTATGCCTCTAGTTGACAAGATCATAGCCAGAATCAAATATTGTTCACTAAGTTCTTATCTTACAACGGAGGGTGCAGCTTATAAAAAGTGTATTAATATTTGAGATGCAAATATATTGGGTTAAGGTTTTTCTACCACCAAAGAATTAAGCTACCAAAGAATTAAGCTACCTCGTTCGTGGTCCCGTCTTTCCCGTTGCCATCTTCGGTGATCCTCACTCTGATGACCAATATTTGTAGGAACTTCTTATGGCCGAGAAGTAATGACGCATCAAGGAAGGCCATGAAGGAATAGGACAAAATATATAAGCCAATTAAGGACGGTTGAAGAACTGAATATCATGGACTTCTATAAGTGGAGCAAAGCATCCACTTGTAACCTACTTTGAGTTGTGGCAAGCAAAAATCCATAGCTTCTACATAAAGTAATTAATGAATTGCCACTAATTGGGACACCAAAACATGCTTGTTGGCTTAAAGCTTGCTTGGAGCTACCATACAAGGAATTAAACTTTATTATGTACTCTCCAAGTTTACAGTGACGAGATCTTTCAGCATAAAGAAAGCCTGTAATTTCTTTCTCTCTCAACTCCAGAAAGTAGCATGTAAAAGCCTGGTTCTGATAAAAGACATACTGCCTAGATAATGGGGTGGCAAGCTAAAAAACAACAAAGTAATATATATATATATATATATATATATAGCAGAGGATCAAATAGATTTTCATTCAGGTACATATCACAGGCCAAAGAAACTGTAAATGAAAGAGTTATTACCTAGATAGTCTTAATAGTCATTCAGGTACATATCACAGGCCAAAGAAGATATATATATGTATATATATCTTTTCCACCCAAAAAAAATGTCACATGATGGACAAGTGAAAATCATATTTGACGCTTTTCTTTAATGGTGCTAAAAGAAAAAGAAATGCCTCGCGCTATATATTTGAAATTAAAATATACTACAGTCAAATTGCTCTGTCATAATACTATTTAGTCCAATATTTTTTTGCTTTTATAGTAAATAATTGTTATACACTTATAACAGCATTTGGCATTTAAATACTTTTCGGCTGGAAATTTATTTTTTCTCTTTTTTAATGTTACATATAAAAGATAAAAAGATTATTCAATCTTAAAATATATGCATATTTTACTAAATAATTATTAAAGAAAGCTAATATATTATTAATAAATTCATAACTTAACATTAAAAAAAATTAAACTCACGCACATATTTTAAAGCTATTAGAAAAAATAAATTATTTCAAGATTGATGGAAAAACTTTGTAATTGTAGCTTGTTTCGTAGCTTCTATTATCTTACTAGTGATATAACGCTTAAATTGGCAAAGATTTATGTCCAAACTTTCAGCAAAAAAAGTATCTGATAACTTCCCCTTGAAGATAATCTAAGAGCTTGATAGTTGAATCTTTTATTTAAATATTTTTTGGTATTTGTCAAATGAAAAAAAGATATCATATGCATATCTTCACTTTTTATGTGTTAGAAGATGGAAACTTTGTTTAATGAAAAAAATTGTGCATAGATTTTTGGAATTATTATTAGTAATATTAGAGATTTTATATGGGATGTTATAAAGAAGTAATTTTACAAAGAGCGTTCTGATACTAATGTTAGATTTTAGTTTTAATGATGAAAAATAATATAACTACTTTTGGTATAGGGACTCAAGGAAAGCATCTAAGATCGAAGAAATCAAAAGGAAGGGATCAATCAACCAACTAAAGATCCGGCAAGGGAATCAATCAGAGATTGATTGAAGCGGAAAAGAAACATCGAAGATCTTGCAAGATGATCAATCAAGCTACTAATTCTGGAAGGGCCAAAAATCAAGGAGTAAATCTGGCGTTATCAAGATCTGTAGAAGGAAAGCTATTAAAGTCCTCTCATCAAGGAAGAGCAATGGCAAATAACCTTATTCTTGGAAAGAATCAATTTCTTTCCAAGGATCAAATCTCTTAGGTTGTCAAATCTCTTCAGCAAACGGCCTCCTACAAAGTATTTATACACATCCTTAAGCCTTAGACAAATATACTTTGATCGAACCAAATATCCTCTCTTTGTTCTACTGCAAACAAACATTGTAGCTCTACTAGATTTGCTGTGTAACAAGTTAGAGAAGAAAGAGAGAAAAATACTGGTGAGGCATTGTATCAAAAAGAAACGATTGACATAGGAACTGAGCCGCTGGTGTAAACCACACCATTCACGTTGTACTCGAGAAACTCATTCACTAAAGAGAACTCCCTTGCAACCCAAGGGGCTGGACTAGGATTCACATTGAATCCGAACCAGTATAAAAATTTCGGTGTCTTTAATTCTTGCACTTTATTTCTGCATCTTAAATTCTGCTCTTACATTATCTCGTTATTATATCTAGTCGAATTAGAAAACTAGTCAACTTGTAGTGATTAAAATATAAAAATAAATAATCCACCCACCCCACCCCACCACCCCACCCCGTACTTCAACTAATACAATTGTTATTGTTATATGTAAAAAACTATTATAGAGAGGTAAAATATACTTAAAAATTTAATTCCGTGGATAACTTGACTTTTATAGTAAATTGCTATTATATAAGGATGTTGTCATAGATATGTATTACTGTAATTTTATTTGCTGTCTAAATCAGTACTTCCGTTACCTAATAATTGATATGCTTCCAGTTCAATACTCCCCCCTCCCTCCCTCCCTCCCTCATCTCAGATAATATTTCATATTTTTCTTTTATACGTCCCTTAAAAAATATTAATTAGGAGAATTTTTTAAAATATTCTTATTTATATCTTAGGATAGAATCTCTGCTCATTAAATATTTACTCCATAATTGAGAAGTATTTTTCAAGAATAATTACTACTATTAAGGGTAAAAGAAAAGAAATTATTTATTTTTTTTGAACTTCTAAAATGATAAATAATTTGAGATAACTATTTTTAGAAAACAACAAAAACAACAAACCCATTATTTTTCCACAAGTGGGATATGGGGAGGGTAAGATGTATGCAGCCTTACCCCTACCCCTACCCTAGAAGGGCAGAAAGGCTGTTTCCGATAGACCCTCGACTAGAGAACGACTGAAAAAAGAAAAGGTAATTGCAACAAGTAGGAATAACAGCAAAATAAAATAAGATTGAATCCAGGAATGTAGTCAAACTCTAGGTAGTAATAACCATCTATGGATAAAAGATAACATACTAACACTAATGCTAGCGAACCGAGTAAGACAAAGAGAAACGCTCGACTACCTACGAACCTTCGCCCCTAATTTTTGACCTCCACACCCTCCTGTCTAGGGCCATGTCTTCAATCAGTTCTAGTTGTGCCATGTCCCGCCTAATAACTTCTCCCCAAGACTTTTTAGGCCTACCTCTACCCTTTCTGCTACCCACCGAGGCTAACCGCTCGCCCCTATACTTCTCCTCTTAATATGTCCGAACCATCTCAACCTCGCCTCCCGCATCTTATCGTCCATAGGGGCCACCCCTACCTTTGTCCGAATAACTTCATTCCTAATCTTATCCAATCGGGTATGCCCACACATTCACCTCAACATCCTCATCTCAACTACTTTTATCTTCTGGATATGAGAGTTCTTGACCGGCCAACTATTTTTAAAAAATACTACAGATAATTTGAGACGGATGAATAGTTCAAAAGTAAGCTAATCAGACTATCAGAAACTAATTATTCTTTAAAAATATGTTTGTTAATTAATAAGGGCAAATATATGCCATTTTTTGTAAGGACGAAAGCATAATGAACCCCAACTATTAATAAAGAGCATATTTAGAGTCCGTTTGGACATAAGAAAATTTTCTCTTTTTTTCAAAAATTTTTTTACTTTTTTCGAAATCAGCGTCTGTTCATAAAAATTTTAATTTTCACTTGAAGATATTTTGAAAATTTTCGAAAATTTGAAAAACTCCAAAAAGTTATTTTTTCAAAATTTTCACTTAAATCACTCACAAAACTTTAAAAATAACCCAAAATTATATTCATATCCAAACACAACTCTAAGTTTCAAATACCATTTTCATTTGAAAGAATGTTTCACCTTTTTTTTGGGAATTTTACTATTTGTATACGGTCAAAATCAGGGAGCCCGATTTCGAGGTCTTAAATTGGGCTATGAGTCTGAGTCCGGGCAACTCAAAATGGAGGTCGGACCCAGCTGAGGGACACATACTTTGAGGAAGCTGATCGAAGGCGTGGCACGACCTACATCGAGGGCGGCACATCGCGAAGTCAATCAAGAAAGAGCGGAAATTTCTCAAGGGCACGTGGATCAAGGCATAAATTAAAGGATAAGATTTGTACGAAATGGTACAGGTCCGTGCTGGGTTGGTATACACCTGTACCAATAGAATTCTTTACTACAATTAGGAATGTACTATATTGGGGTTTTCTCCTCCTATATAAAAGGGGACCCCAATCATTTTGTAAGGATCGTCTAATATTATTCACTGCAATAGAATATTCTGCTCTGCCTTTCTTATTTAACATGTTCAACAATTATTTTTCAGCTTTATTGTCTTTACTTTATTGTTCTTAGCTGACCTCAAGGTCCCTGGGATAACCGAGCTCGAGGCCCCTATCGCTCCAGCAACACTGATTTGGTTCACCTTTTCTTCTTACTTAAGCTTAATATTACTTGTGTAATCACTAGTATTAGAATATATCACATATCTTTAAAACCACGAATTATCTTTAATTGTTACTCATATTTCTCGAGGTAAACAGTTTGGCGCCCACCGTGGGGCCAAAGATAATAGTAATTATTTTAGTGGTAGTTTTCTGATCACGCACGTTATTCTTCACACTTTTTCTTGTCAAAGATTTTTTGATTTCAGGCCAAAATATGTCTAGCACACAAAACGTACCTGCTCATGACAGTGAGGGACTCGGAGAAAATAGCGGTATAGGGCTTGGTGTACCACCCATAAACCCTGAGGGAGTGCCAAACATGGAGCTAGTTGATATCAGTTGGCACAACGCTCTAAAAACGGACGCAGGCACAGACCCCGTTAGGAATGCACACAAGGAAGCCCGAGCCGGAGGCCAGGAAACGCGAGGAATGGAAGAAGGAGGAGTCAACCTCCAAGTGATATTCGAGATGTTGCAAGCTCAGCAAGTCGCCATTTCACAACTTCAGAGTTAAAACAGAACTCCAAACACCGCCGAACTAGTGGACGCCCGGCATGCGGAACCTGCGCATGAAGGCCCGATGAAAATGGTTCGGGGACTGATCCCGCTATTATGAAAGTGCTCGAAGAACTGACTAAAAGAACCTAGTCCGGAGAAAAAAATTTGAAGAAAATGATAAAAAGGTGGAGACATACAATTCAAGAGTCGACCAGATACCAGGAGCACCTCCGATTTTGAAAGGACCAGACTCGAAAAAGTTCATAAAAAAACCCTTCCCCCTAAGTGCGGCTCCAATGCCCATTCCCAAGAAGTTTCGCATGCCCGATATACCGAAATATAATGGAACAACTGACCCTAATGAACATATTACTTCATACACTTTGGGACCGGACCCTTTAGACCGCCCCGTTAGGCCCGTTTGGCCCGTGGGTTCGCGGTCCCGGTGCGGTCCTGGGCTAGGCCCGGCCCACAGTACACCCTTAGTGCTGCCTAAGGAAAACTCAACAGTATCCAAGGTTTCTTTTTAATCAACCTCGAATACTGGGGGGCATCAACCTCGGAGGTCATATTTTCAAGGAAAAAACTTCATGCCTAAGAGAACCTCGATAGGAAAACTTTGTAACGGGTCAAATGGTCAGATGAACCGTGTCCATGTAGTAGTCAAGCCCCGACAGCAAAGCATGTACACATGTACTAATTCTGTTAATATCAAAAACACTTTGTGTCTCAAAGAAGTCTACTATTACACGAACTCTACACTCATAATCCTACGGGAAACGGCTCAAGAGCCAAAGCATGAAAACACCCCGAATACCCGGGGACTGTCATCGACAGTCAGTACATCCGAGTCATCAAAAATTTGGACTTATAAGACCTCAAGGAGGCACCCATTCGAAACAGAGGCCAAGGCCAATATTCTCGGGGACTAACTTCTCGAACAAGTTCGGAAAGTTATCGGGAAACAAGTCCAAGCGACATACCCGAAGGCTACGGCCATACTAAAGACTACGGTCATATAAAGGCTACGGCCAAATAATGCGGCTCGGAGACGTCCGACTTCCGCTATAAATTAAAGGTCTTCAAACACTTTGTAAAAACCGGTTAAATCAGGCTACCCTCGGCAAAAGCAAAATACAAAGGGCTTCGA
>NW_017671009.1:16410-24464 GCF_001879085.1 Nicotiana attenuata
GTGGGGCTTAGTTCCGTGAGACTTACGCCTCGGCCATCGGGGCTTACGCCCCTGACACGCCCAACGCCCAGCGTACTGGGCTCGCCTAATAGAACTTTATGTAATTGTATGTAACTAACCTTGTAAATCCTCAAATTTTCTTAATAAATCGTTGACTATTCAAAATTACTTTTTTCTTAATCATTAAGTTGAGAGTATTTTATGTCATAATTAAAATAAAAATTATTGCACGTTATCCACTAAGACTGCTATGATAGTTAATTTTAAATAAATCCTTCATTTAAAAAATATTTATTTATTAACTTTTGTTATGTCTTTAATATCTAATAGTCCATAATTTTTTTATAATATTTTTTCTAAATATTATTTTTTCACGTTTACGAGATATAATACTTATTATTTTAATAGCTCAGTATTAGCTAGTACCTATTTACAAATAATTAGTTATCATGGTATTTTATGGTAAATTATGTGTCACTTTATTAACTTGTTAAAACTTAAAAATAAATCATGCAAGAGAATCATATTTAAATTGTAAATTATATTTTTATATAAATTCTCTTTCAAATAAAAAACATATTAAATAAAAGGAGTATTTTAAGAAAAATATCAAATTATAGTATCAAAATTCTTTCAAGATTCATTACTCCTTAAGAGATACATATAAAATTTCGTATCGAATGCATTACTTTTGATGTTTGAGTTGTAACGACATTGTAGCTAATTTGCATATTATGATATATGTCATACTTTTCGTTATTCATAGTTGAATTATAATTTATAAATATTTTAAATAGATTATTTTTGTTATATTTTTGTGATTTAAAGTTTAGTTTTTATAATTATTTTATATTTTATACTATCTTAAAATTTTTGAAATTAGTAAAATTTAAAGATCCGTGGGACTTACGCCCCATGTCTCAAAGCTTACGCCTCACCTCGTCAAAGATAAAACGCCTCGCCTCACGCCCCCGCCTTTTAAAACATTGCTTCACACAAACAGATCACTAATACGGTTTCAATATGTCGAACCTTCGAAAAACCTACGGGTGCAAAAAACGCATGCTAAAGCATAATTAAATTTTCACAAAGTCTTTTAAGCCGAAATGAGGGAAAAATTATCTAGCCACTCTAAGAGCCCAAGGGCCAACTTAAAGAGCCTAAGGGCCGATTAAGAGCCCAAGGGCCAACTTAAGGAGCCTAAAGGCCGATACATAAGAGCCTAAGGGCCAACATCGAAAGGCTTAAGGGCCTAAAAACTTATAGTTTGAGAGTCCGCTTTCATTTCGATCCGGACTCGAGGTTCACAATATCCCGAGCTCACAACGAATTGATTTAAACTCAGCTCAAAAATTATTATACCAGATCTAAGGGTTTATAATACCCCGAACCAATCCCCGGACTAATCATTCAAACGAAGTTTTCCATAAATAAAGGCAATATTGAATAAAGGCATTGTTAAAACCAGCACTAACCAAAGACGAGATAAAAAGTTCCCCTCGTATCTCCAAAAGATGATTACAGGAAATATTTACACAAGGGAGGCTTACAAGGAAACAAAATAAAGTAACCTAATACTACTTCGGGGTTCACATCCTTAGCAGCTGCATCTTCAGGAGTCACATCTTCGAGAGCCTCATCCTTAGGGACTTCATCCCCGTCTCCTTCACTCTCAGAGACACTGGCTGAATCATCTTCATCGGAAAGCAGAGTGGCCGCCTCTTCCTCCAAAATCTTGTCCACTTCAATATCGGCTGAAAGATCGAAGCCGCGAGCATGTATCTCCTCGAGGGTCATCCTCCGGGATTGTCGCCTAGCATGGTCAAGGGCACTTGATAACTTAGCCTCCACCGTAGAAGAGATCTCCTTTGCCCGAGCATTAGCTGCTTCGACATCGGCTCGATATGAAGTTATAATTGTCGTAGCATCGAATTTGGCCTTGGCCAGTTCAGCAGCAGATCTGGCTTTAAGCTCCTCGATTTCGAGGCCCCGAGCTAGGCTCTCCTCCTTCGCACCTCGAAGCTGGCGTTTGAACGAAGCTGGCGTTCGAACGAAGCTGGCTGCTCTTTTAAAGTTTCCTTCTCAGAGGCAAGATCGTCCATACCTTGCCTCCACCCCAGGGCCTCGGCTTCTTTCATATTAAGATCCTTCCGAAGTTGTGCCTCCAAGTCGGCCTTCTGACGGAACTACAAAATTAAAAGTGTCAGCTGCCAAAACAAAACAAGTACGTAACAGACCCTCGGGAGCTATATTACCTTCTCAACATACTCGGCTTGACCTTGGCACGCCTGCGTCAACTCGACTCGAAGATCATAGATCTTCACCTATTTCTTAGCATAGAGGGCTTTGACGGCGTCCCTCTCCTCCAAAGTCTTCTTAAGTTCGACCTCACATCGAGCAAGATCGGCTCGAGACTTGGAAAATGCCTTTTTATGGAGCATCACAACCTTCATGAGAAAGGAGGAAAGATAGATTCAGAACAACTAAAACAAAGGCGCAGGCATAAAAAACCAAAAACTTACTTGTTTAAAGATTCTACGAGCCTCATCAAAAATGAAAGAAGCGTCAGGGTCGGGTCCATCTTCAAGCCCTGCGAGACATTCTTGAAAGATGTCGTGCCCTTCATGACTTGCTTCTACCTCAGAAGACCTCATATTCAGAGCCTCTTAGATTTGTCCCTCGGACAACTCGGGGCCAGGAGGAGAATCATCCACGTTGATCACCCCAAGAGATCCACTCGGGGCATTCTCTTTTATTTGAAGAGGCTCGGGGTCAGGTCGTTCGGCCTCGCCCTCATAATGATCTCCTGAGCGAGGCGCCTTCTTTCTGGACGACGGTTCGGGGACTTTGTTTGAACTCCCTTCGGAGATTTCTTCGGCTCTAGAATGAGCCACATCAACCGCTACTGGTTCGATAGGTTTCGAAGCATCGACATTGTTTCTGGGCTACCAGCACGCAGTCTTCATCTTCTTCTTCCTCCTGATCTCGAAGACGTTGGGCTGTTTCTAGAGATAAGGCCGTTGTATCGGGCTTAGGCCTTCGAGCCACGCTTTTCTTTGGCTTCGGGGGATTTTCAGATGACTCTCTCCTTCTTTTTCTTTCTTTAGGAGGCTCCGGAACCTCCACTGCACCATCTGGGGCCGGCCTCAAATTAACGGTGTCTCCAAGACGTACATGAAGCCGAGATCAGTATCCCGTAACAGAAACACTGGAAAGCAAACAAGAGAACTCACCATGGTTTTGGGCATCCCATCGACCCTTGGCCAGATCTTGCCAGTAGCGCTCTGAGTAACAGGAGGCAGAGGCCAGCTTTCGGACCCAGCCCTCGACGTCCGGGACCCCACCATGAAACCAAGCGGCGACTGCACCATCGTAAAGAGATTAGACCGATGAAAAATATAAAGTCGAAAAAGAAAAGGAAGCAGGGTATAAACCTGCTGCATACTCATGTTTCATGTTCCACTCATCGGGGAACAGTATCCAATCAGCAGGAATTAGATCGAAGGTCCTGACTCGGACAAACCAGCTCATCCACCTACGGTCTTTGTCCTCGTCGATACTAGAGAAGAGAGATTTTAAAGTTCAGCGTTGCAATTTTATCAAGCCCCCATGATAAAGTCGGGGGCTGTATAATCTGATCAGATGATCGAGGGTAAAAGACATCCCCTCAATTTGGTTCGAAAAGAACCTGATTAAGTAAACGATTCGCCAGAAGGAGGGGTAGATCTGGCCGAGCGTCACTCGGTATCGTTGGCAAAAATCGAGGATAACTGGGTCTATGGGACCCTGAGCCGGAATTGCAGGGCCCAACGTAAACAGGTAAGTATATACGCTCAAGTACCCCGCTTTATATGTGGTGATATCCTCCTCAGAGGAAGGAATCACTATTTCTTTATAGTCCCATTTGCAATCCTCCTTTACTTGCTTGAGCTCGGCCTTGGTCACCAAACAAACATATCGAGACATGGGCTCGCATCGGCCTGGTGTCGAAACAGGTTTTTGGATTTTGAAATTGGATTATCTCACACGGCGGGGGGATGCATTCCTCGATACGAGGTTGCACTACCGGTTTACTCTTAGTCGATCGAGAAGATGAAGGAGCTTTTTCCTTTTGAGGGACAGATTTAGAAGTTTTAGCCATCACTAGGCGGTACATCCAAGAAGATGAAAAATATTGTTAGTGAAGAGAAGGGAGAGCTCAAGGAAATTGAAAAAGGCTAAATGAGACTTCGAAAATAATGTGGGAATAAATTTTGTAAGGTTGTGGGATCTATCTATTTATAAAAGTCATTTAAGCGTGATGAGGAAGCCAAAAGCTCGACCGTCAGCCGCCTCCAATTAATGATTTTGGGAATCGTACAAAAAGCAACTTTTCAGTCACTTCAACCGCTTATGTCATGATATTGGCATCAGGACCAAGGCATCGGGAATTAATTTATCAAAAATCATAAAGGGCAGCCTACAAGTCGAGTTCGAGCAAACATTCACTCGACTAGCTTCAGGAGTGCACACTTATATCTCACATATATTGCTTTCAAAACAGACTTGCTCTTTTGCTCTCAATTATGTTTTACTTCTGCGTATGTGCAACACCTGTAAAAGAGAACAAACTCAGTTATTTATTGAGTTAGTAATTAGAGTTTGATTGAGACTCTATTGCTTATCCTTAGACGATTTTGAGTCCTTGACCAATACAAACTCCAACCCTTATCCTAGATTAGGATTGTGTTCTCTCCTCATAAGGAGACTGTTCTCCTTATCCCAACTGCAATCTTTTCGATTTAGTTCAGAAGATATTGTTGCTTGATCTCTACGGTATATCTTCCTCACGTGCATCTCATATGCAATGGTTGATAAACACTGTGTTTCACCAGATGGACCAGGTCCATTACTGAGTTAATTTTTCAATCTTCAAAACTTCAACTGAACTTGGGCCAACACTTTAAATTTCGAATTTGGTGGAAAAATTTGGGAAAAATTGGATAAACTTCATAGGCCGAATTATTGGATTTTGATTGGGTTTTTGACATCCGATTTGAGAGACTCTTATATGAATAGACTCGTGTGAGTGTGAGGATTCTGAAAATATAAATTTCACCCGATTCTGAGATGTGGGCCCGAGGGACGTTTTGGTCATTTTACATAATTTCGCGTATTAGCTTAGAATTTGATTGTAGAATCAGCTTCTTGCAGTATTATTTACATTATGAAATGGAATTGAATAGATTTTGGCCATTTGGAGTCGGATACTCGTGGCAAAATCGTGGTTTCGGGTTGATTTGAGCTTTGTTCGAGGTAAGTGGCTTGTCTAACCTTGTGTGGGGGACTTTTCCCCTTCGGATTGATATTGTGGTAATTGAAATGCCCTCGTGCGTGAGGTGGCGAGCGCGTACTTGTGCTAATTATTGGAAATCCGGCTTTCTTTAAAAATAGCCTTGAATTGTGTTCTTCCGTTCCTTGCTTACACTGTTTGGACATTAAACCTGCTGTAGCTTAGAGAAACATGTCTACTTGACTAAATTGCTCTATCTGCCTTAACTGCCTTAATTGTACTACGTGAATGTAGGATTACCTGCTTCACTTTGATATGCAATTGTTTGGATTGAATTCTTGTTGTTGCTGTGTATTTACTTTGGGACTACGGAACGGCATTCCGGGAGATCCCCCTACACTTTATTTTGGGACTACCGGACGGTATCTCGGGAGCTCCCCTGTATGTTTACTTTGGGACTACGGAATTTCATTCCGGGAGATCCCCTTGCACATTTATGAGTTAGACTACAGGACTGCACCCGGGAGATCCACTGGATATGATATTTATATTTGGGGACTACAGGACGGTATCCCGGGAGATCCCCGGTTGTTATCTCGGATTTGAGTTTTGTTCTTTTACTGTGTTTTACTTGCCTTTGTAATAGTTGTTGTTGTCCTTTATATCTTGTGTTATTTATTCACATTGTTATTTCACATCGTTAAACCTTATATCTTATTTAACCTCAGTAGGGCCCTGACCTTCCTCGTCACTACCCAACCGAGGTTAGGCTAAACTTACTGAGTACCGCTGTGGTGTACTCATGCCCCTCCTGCGCATGTTTTTCATGTGCAGATATAGGTACTTTGACTCGGTCCTACCACCCTTGAGGCGAGGCGACTACTATAGCGACTTTGAGGTATATCTGCCGCGTCTGCAGACCGAGGAGTCTCTTTCTATTCCTGCTGTTTAGTATTAGCCCTTTTGTATTTCAGTTCTTGTTAGACATTCTGGAGTTAGAGTGTGACGACCCAAAGGGTCATCACCGGACTTCTTCCTATTTCCGTGCTTCCGAGGCCTTGAAAACCTCGCTTTTAGTTGCCTCGATTTGCGTGTGCAGTCCGAGCGCGAAGCCGGAAAGCTTTTATGTTGAAATATGTGAACTTTGTGAAAAATTTGAAGAATTTTGATATTAATATTGCTAAAGTTGACTTTGGCCAACATTTTTGGTAAACGGACCCGGACCCGTGATTTGGCGGTCCCGGAGGGTCCGTAGAAAAATATGAGACTCGGGCATATGCCCGGAATCGAATTTCGAGGTCGAGAGCCCGAGAAATGAATTTTTCTGTGAAATTGTTTTTCTGAAATTCTTAAGGAAAATGGAAATGAAAATTGATTAAAAGATCATGGTATCGGGCTCGTATTTTGGTTCCGACGCCTGGTACAAGTCTTAAATAGGTGTTAAGCGCTTTCTGTAAAGTTTGGTCGAAATCGGATGTCATTTGACGTGTTTCAGACCTAAATATCTAAAGTTAGAAGTTTAAGAAGTTTGAAATGAAAATGATGATTTTGAGGCTTGATTCATGGATTTTGATGTTATTTTGGCGATTTGATCGCTCGAGTAAGTTCGTAGGATGTTATTGAGTTAGTGTGTGTGATTGGTTAGGAGCCCCGAGGGCTCGGGAGTGAATTGGAGGTGGTTCGGGGTGATTTTACACTTAGAAATATAGCAGGTTTTCCTTCAGCTGTTGCAGGCCAGGTTTGTTCTTCGCGTTCGCGGTCGCCCTTACACGATCGCGATGCTGGCCGGGTCCCCTTCTTCGCGTAGCTTTAGTTCCACCTTCTTCGCGTTCGCGAACTAATTCACGCATTCGCGTAGTTAATTTCCCTGGACCCCCCAGTCTTTCTCTTCGCGTTCGCAGCCTCCTCATCGCGGACGCGATGGTCTGTTGAATTAACCCTTCGCGAACGCGGCTCCTTTCCCGCGAACGCGAAGGGCATTTTTGCCCAGTTAATTTTAAAAGCTCAAAACAGACCCATTACGGGATTTTTCCCATTTCTTCATAAAACTTGTCTTCTCCAAGCTCTAGGGCCGATTTTTGAAGCTCTTCTTCACCAAAGTCTTTGGGTAAGTAATTTCCCACCTAATTCCTTCACTCTTTTTCATTAATTACTGAATTCCTAGACCTAAATTATGAAATCAAAGTAGAAATTAAGGGTTTTGGGTAGAGCTAGGGTTTTGGGGATTTTGGGTGATTCAACCTCAATTTGGGGTCGAATCTTGAAATAAATTATATATTTGAACTCGTGGTGTTATGGGTGATTGGGTTTTGGTCCGAGCCTCGTGTTTGAACCATGTGGGACCGGTGTCGAATTTTGGTATTTTTGGAAGAATGATGGGAATTTCATTTCGTAGGCTATGTAGTATTAGTTGTTTTTGAGCCCTTATTGATATTATTGAACTAATTATGACTAGATACCATTGTTTCGGAGTCGGATTGTAGAGGAAAGGCGGTATTTGAGGGTTGATTGCTATTCTTTGGACCGAGGTAAGTGTTTGTTCTAACTTTGGCTTGAGGGAATAGGATTAGGATGTTATTTGCTACTTGCTAAATGTGGAGTATGGTGTATAGGCATGGTGACGGTTGTCTATGCACCGGAGTCTAGCATGACCGTGAGTCTTAATTGCTTGTAATTCGAATGATGTGACATAATTTCCCTGTTTACTCGATAAATTTCATATAATGTGAACGGTTGAGGAAGAATTGTGATTGGTATATTTTGGAGCGTTGGCTCGAACAAG
>NW_017671009.1:24631-49909 GCF_001879085.1 Nicotiana attenuata
TCAAAACAGACTTGCTCTTTTGCTCTCATTATGTTTTACTCTGCGTATGTAGCAACACCTGTAAAAGAGAACAAACTCAGTTATTTATTGAGTTAGTAATTAGAGTTTGATTGAGACTCTATTGCTTATCCTTAGACGATTTTGAGTCCTTGACCAATACAAACTCCAACCCTTATCCTAGATTAGGATTGTGTTCTCTCCTCATAAGGAGACAGTTCTCCTTATCCCAACTGCAATCTTTTCGATTTAGTTCAGAAGATATTGTTGCTTGATCTCTACGGTATATCTTCCTCACGTGCATCTCATATGCAATGGTTGATAAACACTGTGTTTCACCAGATGGACCAGGTCCATTACTGAGTTCATTTGTCAATCTTCAAAACTTCAACTGAACTTGGGCCAACAAATTCCCCCCTTTTGATGATGACAAACTCTGTGCTTTTACTGATCAGAAAAACCTGCGGAACTCAGCTGAAATATCAACACTTAAAATTTTAACTTATCATTAAGGGCCAGATTTAATTAGGTCATAAACATCACTGTTCAGATAATAGAGTTTAAGCACAATATTAAGCATAATATCTTCCCCCTTTTGGCATCATCGAAAAGTTGCATAAATAATGTGAATCCCAGAATATTAATTAGTACTCATGGCCACTGGGGCAACTGCAAGTGAAAGCATGCTTTAGTTAATCAAAAATCATCTTGACAAAAAATAACTATAAAGATCAGAATTAACATAAAGCAAGAGAAATGCACATTGTCATTGATAAGCAGTGCTTCTCTATAACAGTCCACAAAAAGAAAGAACAAAAACTACCAACCATGAGCAAAAACAAAAGAAAGTCCCGAATCTAGGTCACTGGGGGGTTTTCTAGACTGGTTTAGAACAGGACAAGGAAACCTAAGGCTTTGAGGAGCTAGAGGATTGGGTTTGTAGCAGATTAAGCATGGTTTGGAGCATTCCTTCACTCTTTTCTTTTTCCTTTGCAAGTTCAGCTCTTAACCCATTCCTCTCTTCTTCCAGTTCAACAACTCGAGCTTGAAGCCTTGCAATCTCAGCATACTTTGTCCCTACCTCCTGAACCAAAGCTCTGACCTTGCTATTTACTGGAGTCTTCACTGATGAACCAGGTTCAACAGGGCCTACACTAAGGATATAATCACAGGCCTGAAGAGTCTTGATGCCAAAATGCTCTTTGCTGGAAGCCATCTCCCATTTCTTCAAGGGAACGTTCAGCTTGTCCAGCACAGCTGTCAGAATAAACCCATAAGGGATGGCATGAGCCTTTGAACCATTGAGAACCCTGTCTAGCAGCTTAACAATGAAAGCAGGCCANCTAGCAGTGCAATCAGCTCTTGTCTTTGGTACGATAATACTTCTAGCAGTTTCTTTGTTGTGGCTAGAGGACCATCAGTGATGATGTCCCAGAGCTCATAGTCTTCTCCCATGATGTGGTCTCTCATTCTATTCTTCTACCAGGAGTAGTAGAGACCATTGAAAAGTGGAGGCCTAGCAGTGGATTGCCCTTCCCAGTTTCCAGGTGGTGCACTCATGTTGATCTTTCCTAAGGTGTTAACCTCTTCAAGGATAACCCGCTCTGATACCAATTGATGTTCTAAACGTCAATACCACACAAGAGGGGGGGGGGTGATTTGTGTGGTACCCAATTTTCGCTCTAGAAGAACCTCGTTCTTCTAGGTGTTCTAACTATTGCAGTTTGCGGAATAATAAATGCATAAACTAAAGAATACAAAGATTTTTACGTGGAAAACACCTGGCTTAAAAGGTGAAAAAACCACGACCTACTACTCAGTAGGATTTTCCCAAACTTCCACTAAAATCACTGAGCCAAAACAGCATTTACAAAAACTCTTTGTAAACCTAAGGATTAACTCTAATCCAGTGTAGCACACAGCCTCAACTGTTGCGACACTTTCAAGTTAACTCTAACTTGAATACTCAAAGTACCTAATACGATTGCTTCTAAATAAGCTGAAAGGTACAAACAGAAATTCCTACTACAATTGAACTAGAATAAGAATAAACACAATGGAACTGGTTCTTCTCTCTCGTTCAAGTAGCTTCAGGAGTGCACACTTATATCTCACATATATTGCTTTCAAAACAGACTTGCTCTTTTGCTCTCAATTATGTTTTACTTCTGCGTATGTGCAACACCTGTAAAAGAGAACAAACTCAGTTATTTATTGAGTTAGTAATTAGAGTTTGATTGAGACTCTATTGCTTATCCTTAGACGATTTTGAGTCCTTGACCAATACAAACTCCAACCCTTATCCTAGATTAGGATTGTGTTCTCTCCTCATAAGGAGACTGTTCGCCTTATTCCAACTGCAATCTTTTCGATTTAGTTCAGAAGATATTGTTGCTTGATCTCTACGGTATATCTTCCTCACGTGCATCTCATATGCAATGGTTGATAAACACTGTGTTTCACCAGATGGACCGGGTCCATTACTGAGTTCATTT
Organism: Nicotiana attenuata; assembly: GCF_001879085.1. Taxonomy (NCBI): domain Eukaryota; kingdom Viridiplantae; phylum Streptophyta; class Magnoliopsida; order Solanales; family Solanaceae; genus Nicotiana; species Nicotiana attenuata. Next base: position 27,124 of record NW_017671009.1, read on the forward strand.
GTCAATCTTCAAAACTTCAACTGAACTTGGGCCAACAATAGGTGATTAGAGGAAGAGGTAAAGAAGGGAAAGGACTAAAGGCAGATCAAGAAGGAATAAGTGTAGTTGTTGTCCAGCAAAGCAACCTCCTATTTATAGAAAGTCGACGACGGAACCGGCGGTGCAAGTGGCCGACAAAGGCTGAAACGTATTTGACGTTCTGGGGAAGCACACTGACATGACATTTCCGATCACTTCAAACTCCTACGTCACAGCCATGACGTCATCACAAATGGTTCGGGAGAATCGAGGTTCAAATCATTTCATATCATTTCATTCTAAGAAACGCGGGGACTATCTGTATACAGTCAAAATCAGGGAGCCCGATTTTGAGGTCTTAAATTGGGCTATGAGTCCGAGTCCGGGCAACTCGAAATGGAGGTCGGACCCAGCTGAGGGACACATACTTCGAGGAAGCTGATTGAAGGCCTGTCACGACCTACATCGAGGGCAGCACAATCTCGAAGTCAATCAAGAAAGAGAGGGAATTTCTCAAGGGCACGTGGATCAGGGCATAAATTAAAGGATAATATTTTTACAAAATGGTACAGGTCCGTACTGGGGTGTTATACACCTGTACCGATAGAATTCTTTACTACAACTAGGAATGTACTATATTGGGGTTTTCTCCTCCTATATAAAGGGGACCCCAATCATTTTTGTAAGGATCATATGATATTATTCACTGCAATAGAACATTCTGCTCTGCCTTTCTTGTTTAACGTGTTCAACAATTATTCTTCAGCTTTATTGTCTTTACTTTACTGTTCATATTTTATTGTTCTCAGCTGACCTCGAGGTCCTTGGGGTAACCGCGCTGGAGGCCCCTATCGCTCCAGCAACACTGATTTGGTTCACCTTTTCTTCTTACTTAAGCTTAATATTACTTGTATAATCACTAGTATTAGAATATATCACACATATCTTTAAAACCACAAATTATCTTTAATTGTTACTCATATTTTTCGAGGTAAACACTATTCTTATGTCCAAACGCCCACTTAGACTATTTTTGCAAAATTCTTGGACTAATTTGATCTTTTTCCTTTTCTAAAGTGTCCCTTAGTCGGCAACTAGAGTCTAGAGCGACGGCCAGCCAACTGCTTCGACTTCTGATTCTAGTCGGGGTTTAACTGAATCCAACAGTAAAAAGGAATTGACCTTGGTATATCCAAAAAAAATGAGTTCTTATAAACTTTTGTATTTTTTGGTACATTATAACATTTCTTTTATATTACTAGATCTAGATGCTTACATCATGAATATATATCCATGATCTTTATTTTATATACAAGTTATTTATCACCCAACCACGATTAAACAATATGAATTTATATTTCAATCTAAATTATTTAATTTGGCGTAAATATTGAGTGGGGTTAAATATTTATCCATCTTAGTATTACACAACACAGCTATTTCAGGAAACCTTCACTCCGCTATTTTTGAAAACTTCTCACCATAATATTAATCATTATTATTTCTTTCAAAAACTTCAAAACTTTTCAAATCTCTCTCTCTATCCGGTCGTCACGCGTCCATCGGAGTAAAAACCCTAGCGATTTCAACACATATTCTCACCGTTTTTACTTCTCTTTGACTCAGATCCTCACTCATTTTTTGCTCGAATCTAGGGTTTTTTTCACTTTTCAACTCCGATCTGTGACGATCGCGTTGTGTCGTTGATTTTTGAAGACAGTAAAAATGGAGGCGATCGAGGAATTGGCACAGCTATCAGATTCGATGAAGCAAGCTGCGTCTTTGCTTGCCGACGAAGATGTGGATGAAACTTCTTCCAAACGGTCGTCCACTTTTCTCAATGTCGTTGCTATCGGTGGCACTGTAAGTTGTTTAAGTCATTAGATTTGCTAGTTGGTGCGTGCTGATTCGATCTGTGAAACTTGCTGTTTTGTGATTCGCATTACTCTCCGACGATCTAGGTTGATTTAGAAAAATTGGATTTCAGCTAAGAGTTAGTTGATAATGAACTCGAAAAGAAGTACTATTGGTTGTTGAGATTGCAATTTTATCGAGGGAACTTTTACTATTAGTTGACTTGTGTAGGATCTAATGTATGAAGTTGATATTCTCTGTCTATTTTGTTGGCCTTTTTGGTGTTTTGTTTCAATTTGGTTTTGTAGATGCTTGCTTCAGTTTATTGTCCGCGAATGTTGCATCAAATAAGCTGAAATAATTCAATTATAAGGTGACTGACAATTTCTCTAAAAAAATTCTTTTACAGTTATTGTACCATCAAAGATGTACATATGTGTCCAGGTAGCGTTCTAACTATCCTGTCTGTGAAGCAAAAATGGAGAATTGGTTCAGCATGTGAAAGGGTGTACAATTAGCTTGACCATAGATTTAGAGTAATGTCTACCTTTCTACTGTTTTATATACAGTTGCTACTAAAAGCAATTATTCTATCACATATAGCGATAATGTGATGCGAGATCAGTAGATACGGAGCCAGGAATTTTTATTATGGGATAAAAAAATGTAAAAATTTCACAATATAGGTAAATATGAGCCATGAAGCTGTAAATGAACATAATTTATCCCATTAATATGAACATCATTGATCCCATTTCTAAAGAGATGAAACAAATGGTGAGACTTCATAAAATTTGGTAGAACCTCTTGGTAGTCCATTTTGTTTCAATGTCGTTCATCATAATATATATTCACTTATTCCTCGATATAAAAGCAGAAGAAAATATTTAAATAGTCCCAGAATGGGACTTTGCAATGTTTCATGGCTTCCTTATTTCATTCAATCAAGTTGGAAGATATTTTGGATAATCTCTGGTAAATGTTGATTGATATAAATTATTCTTGACTTGACAAGGTATACTCTGTTGAGCTGCTTTGTCTAGAGCATTAGTCATTTGATTGAGTTGTGAGATTGACGATGTGGATGATATTATGGAATATCTGTCCATTAAAAGAAAGTCTTTTTTGTGATAGGGATATTACTGTCTGTATAGCTGCTTACTCTTGTTTATTCCATCATGAACTTTTGTGCATGAGGTGTTAATACAGACATTGCTCTCCCAATTGTTGTGAAGATATTGATGCATTAAGCTGTGCAAACTTTTTACAGGGCGCAGGTAAATCAGCTGTATTGAACAGTCTAGTTGGACATCCTGCTTTGGTATGGCTTTCTCCCTGTGGAATTAGAATGCTATTTTTCACGTCTTACTTTGCCTGGTTAACTCCTAATCCTAAGTTTTGAAATCGAAGTGCTTTTGATGCCTAATGCGATCTATATATTTGCAGCCAACAGGGGAAGGTGGTGCTACTCGTGCCCCCATATGCATCGATCTAAAACGAGACAGTTCATTGAGCAGTAAGTCAATCGTTTTGCAGATCGACAGTAAATCACAGCCAGTGTCTGCAAGTAAGTTTCTTAGTGATCTTGTGGGTTTATGAGGAAGGGTAGTCTTTTATATGAATGAGAAGCTGACCCCTGAAGCAAGAGAATGGTAATCTACCAGTTCTTGTGTGTTTTAAATAGATTAACATTTCTTGTTTCATCTCTACAGGTGCTCTTCGACATTCTTTACAGGATAGACTTAGCAAAATTTCAAGCAAGAGTCGTGATGAAATATATTTGAAGCTACGAACAAGCACGGGTAAGAAACTTACTTGGAGACACTTGTAAACCTACCTATACTGGGTTCCTGGCTTTCCTTTGACTTACCTATTGTTTTTACTGCATACAGCCCCACCATTGAAGCTGATTGATTTGCCTGGGGTTGACAAGGGAAATCTTGATGACTCATTGGTGAGTATTTATACAAATATGATGGTCAAATTTGTCAGATGCTTAAGACTTCATACTTACCGACTATCTTTCGAAACAGACTGAATATGTTGAGCACAATGATGCCATATTGCTGGTCGTAATATCTGCTGCTCAGGCACCTGAAGTTGCTTCATGTAAAGCTATCAGAATTGCCAAGGAGTATGATAGTGAATGTAGGTCTATCTATCCCAGATTGTATTTTGTCTTTCAGAAATAAGAAAGAGTGAAATGGATATTTGTAAGGCCTGTGTACACACTACCCTCCCCAGACCCCACTTATGGGATTTCACTTGTTGTTGTTGTAGACCATAATCACACTGTCTGTTTTATATGTGAAACTCTACCCATGTTTGCTTTATTTCTGTTCCATCAGGTACTAGAACTGTCGGTGTTATTAGCAAGATAGATCAAGCAGTTTCAGAGCCAAAAGTGCTTGCGGCTGTTCAAGCTCTTTTGTCGGGTCAAGGACCACGAAGTACAGCTGATATCCCCTGGGTTGCCTTGATTGGTCAATCTGTTTCCATAGCTTCTGCCCAGTCTGGAAGTGTTGGATCTGATAACTCATTGGAGACTGCATGGCGAGCTGAGAGTGAAAGTTTAAAATCTATTTTGACAGGAGCTCCTCAAAGTAAGCTTGGTAGGTTAGCATTGGTCGAGACCCTTGCTCACCAGATACGCAATAGAATGAAAGTCAGACTTCCAAATCTGCTTTCCGGGTAATCTCACCTGCTTGAATGCCTCTATTGATATTTCATGAAGATCTAACAATCCATTTCACTGTTTTTCTTTGTCAGCAGAAGCAATTGATTGTGAAAATGTTGTGTTAATCTCTTTGTCTACACCATAATTTCGAATCAAACTGATTTATTTTCTAGTAGAATTTTGTTTAATTTGGAGGTAAAATTATCTTATCTTTTTCGAGGTACCCACAAATCATACTTTTATTGTTATTTCTAAAACTGGACTCTAGATGTTTTGAAGATAGATTTAGTTCTGAACAGAAGATCAAGGTGAATTGTATATTCTTGTTTCACTTTTGGTGTATAGAAGCCCTTGTAGAAGATGTAGAGTCTATATTTGAATCATTGGGTCCTTGTAGCTACCACGAGACTAGGTTTTTTCTCTTTTTTGGGGGTCATGTAACTTTGTTTTTCTCTTAGCACAATCTTTGTGATAAGGGTTACTTTATCTTATTTATAAAATATGTTACCTTCTCATTTTCTTTTTTCATTTGAAATTGTTGTGCCATCTATTTACTCATACTTGGGAGTTCGCTGCTGCAGGCTTCAGGGGAAATCTCAAGTTGTACAGGATGAGTTGGTTAGGCTTGGGGAGCAAATGGTTAATAGTGCTGAAGGTACCAAAGCCTTAGCACTTGAGCTTTGCCGTGAATTTGAGGATAAGTTTCTGCAGCATATCACTGGCGGCGAGGTGGGTAAATATAAGAGAACTCTTAATTTTCTTATTCAGTCTTTGGAATTGCAAATACCCAATATTTTGATACTACTTTTTGGTTGTAGTTTCTCGTTGTTTCGCAACTAGCTTTTATTTATGAAGGTTCCTGCAAAGAAATTGGGTGATACCCTTGCTGAGAGAAAAGTTCATTGCTTATGTTCTTCAATATATTGTGCTTATAAAGGATGTTGAAAATTGTGTACCTAATCCGTGCAGTTCAAAAATATATCAACACTCTTGAGGAATGTGAGATATCCATATAGATTATGTTGGATTGGGAAAAGCTTCGTTAGTAGATATGGTAGCGATGCTCAGGCTCTAATTTTAATTTTTTACATGTATTTTTTGAGTTCTCTTCTTTCCGTCTGTCTCTTTGTTTAATTATTTTCTTAATCTCGTAAATACCTAAATCAATCTGCTTCCTACGCTGTTGCTCATCCTATGTTTTCTATGTGCTGCATTATTTACCATATATGGACTTTGTTTAATATGTTGTTCTACGTTACCCATACACACCGTGATTTGCGCTGTAAGGTGTCTTTTTGACTAATCAAAACCAAAAAGAAAAGAAAAGAAAAGAGGTGGCCCTTTGATATATTTGTTAAAGCATATCTGGTATGTAGTTAGGGTTCTTAAATTCTTCACTGTGCATTCAGATTTTAGAGCTCTTTCATTTCTTTCAGGGTGATGGATGGAAAGTGGTTGCAAGTTTCGAAGGGAACTTTCCTAATAGGATAAAGCAGCTCCCCTTAGATAGACATTTTGACATAAACAATGTCAAGCGGGTATTTGTTTTCCACCATTATAGTTTTCAATAACGTGCATTTTCTCCTGTACTGTCGACTGCAAGTTTGTTCTTTGTTTATTTGATAATTGTTTTTGCTTGCCACCAGATTGTGTTAGAAGCCGATGGTTATCAGCCTTACCTGATTTCTCCGGAGAAAGGTTTGAGGTCTTTGATAAAAGGTGTTCTAGAGCTTGCAAAAGAACCTTCACGCCTTTGTGTTGATGAGGTAAATTCTGATTGTTTCAGCTCTTGGTTTTGGTTAGTCTTTTGTTTTTGTTCACTGTTCTTCATGTGCCTTGTATCCCTCTGTTAATCTATGTGCTTCAGTGCATTAGCACAGAGTGTTGTCAGTACATTCACCGACAGTGGAATCATATTACCTTTAAAATTGAACTTGTTCAAGTGTTTACAATACATGTATCGGTGATTTTATAAGATATTGTTTCAACTCAAAATATGTGACCTGAGACCTGTTTTACAAAATTCATATAATCCTGTTTTCTTTAGCATAATCGCGTGTACTTGGTCTTGGTCTTGCCCAGTTTGTTGTAAATTGTAATTAATCCCTTAGGGCGGGTACTGTTCCGATATCACTACAAAGACCTGTATTTTCAAAACTTAGCAGAACATGACACCATTAGGACGTGATTTCGTAAAAATCTGTTATAGCCTAAATTTTAACATGTTGAAACTTTAATAAATTATCTTATTAATTTCATTAATTTAAATACATAATCACCAAAAATTACAAAATTTACCATGATTGTACAACATAAAAGTGTCTCCATCTAACTTTTATCGTTATGTAGTATGACAAAGTCTCAAAGTGTATATTTGCCCGTAATAGGTGGCAACTTCCTTTTTTTTTCTTTGCCTTTTGGAGTTGTCCCGATGTTTTATTCTTACTTTGCGAGCTTGGTTTTTTTTTAAATAACGGTGGTGTCTGGGCCAACTTGCTCATACCTAGCGACTAATTACTTGAGATGCATGCTACCTCCCACTAGCAACAGGTATCAGGTAACTTTGTCCACCTAAGGTTTGGATAGATGGAAGAGATCGGCTAGTGTTATTACCTTCGCTGGAATTTGAACCTGAAACACAACCCACTTCGTTGACCATTAGGCCACACCCTTGAGTGCTTGTGAGCTTGGTATGCTAATAGTATAATTTATTTTTATTAAATGAAAATATGAAATATATGATCTTTACGCTTTAGAACTATTTTGTGGCTCCAAAACTACTGAAGTGAAAAGAAACTATATGATTTTTGCAATTTAAAATGATATTCAACAACTACTACGCCTCAATCTCAAACTACTTGTGTTTGGCCCTTTCAAAATATAATTGCTTCTAAAATATTGAAGTGGGAAGTTATGGGTACACAAATGATACCCCTTTGTTTCAAAATGGAGGGTTCTTGTATTCGGTGTCAAGGACGCAATGTTACATATTTTTGACAAATAAGGACAAATTTAAATGATTAATATAAAAAAGTTGGGATACGAGCTGTCAACAGCTTTGGTGGATATCGGGAGGGATAAAGGTAGGCCTAAAAAGTCTTAGGGGAGAGGTGATTAGGCGGGACATGACACTTCTGGAGCGTACTGATGACATGACCCTTGATAGGAGAGTGTGGAGGTCGAAGATTAGGGTAGAAGGTTAGTAAGTAATCGAGCGTTTCTTCCTCGGTTCGATAGCATTAGTGTTAGTATAATATCTTTTTATTCATAGATTGTTATTACTACCTACCGTTTATCCGCTATCTTGGCTCCAGTCTTCTTTTTATCTTGTTGTTGTTCCTACTTGTTGCCATCACTTCTTTTTCATCCTTTCTTTAGCCGAGGGTCTATCAGAAACGGCCTCTCTGCCCTTCCAGGATAGGGGTAAGGCTGCATAGACCCCACTTGTGAGAACTCACTTGGTTTGTTGTTGTTGGGACAAAAGTTGATGGTGTAAGACTAGTGATCAACAACTATCACCTGAGAGTCAGTGTTGGGGTAACAAGATGCTACCAATATTTGGTATTTGAGTATCATGGATGATAACTTTGCTCAGCTGTGGAACTAGAATGTAGAAAAGCAACTGCAACTGAGAATCATCTAGCCGCATGTCTAAGTATTGGAGGTGATGGTATCTGCTTAAAGTAAAATAGCACGTAGGACTTGTAATACTGTTCATTCGAATGAATAATACTGTCTCTCTCGCTAAAAGATAAAAGAGTACATGGAAGATGCTGTTGGATGGTCTCTTCTCGAATGACAACCTTTTTAGTCCTTTACATTCTTCCCTTATTTTGGCATGGAGTCAGCCTTTGTGGTTGGCCTTTTAGGTTTCCTCCTTGGCTTCTATGAGAGTTAATAGTGTGGAAACCTAGACTCTGTTGTGGTTTCAAGAGTTATGGAAGAAGTTGAGAGTTTTTTTCTCCAGGATAGTGGAGCATAGAAGTTTAATTAAGAAGTTGTTGGGATTATTTTTCGACGGGGTTATGAAGTGGAAGAAATGGTGCCTAGTTGATCTTTATTGTGCACAATTCGGGTTTCTAGCATTGAAATTTGACGTGGATGGGATTAAAAGTGGTACTTTTTGAGTGGCTTTTTTGCTTTTTCCTTGTGTGGTAGTGGCTTTGATCATTGAGGGGAAAGAGAGGACAAATATGGAAGGGATGACTTTAGGCTTCATACCAACAATGAAAGTAGTGGTGCATGTAGTTGGGTGGGGAAACATTTAAGTGTTGAAGGAAGATGGTAAATGAATTTTCCAATGCATAGGGCACCTTTCTGTATTTTGAATAGTCAATGGACGGCGGTGTGCAACCCATCTGCTTCTTTTAAGGGATGATGATTACTGAGAGCCAAGCTGTCGAGAACTCTGAATTCTCAAAAGTTTTTATCTGCCTTTTGGTACATGGTGGGCATAGGATGCCAATGGGCCGATGAAAGAAGATGCTCATTTACAAGTGCGACTTCCTTGTGACTATCCCAAAAAGAAATTGGTTCTCTTTGTTTTGTATTTGGGCTTGTATGAAGACGTAGGGCATGGGAATGATCCCATTAGCTTTCCTTGTGCTCTTTGGAAGGAAAATTATAGGAGAGCCTTGAAGGGGTTAAAAAGCACTTTGTAAATTTGAGGAATAGCCTCCTGATCTTGGTGCACCCACAAGGTCCCCGTTTGTATAGTTGATTGGGCGTCTTTTGTAGATAACTATAATCTTTGTGGTTTCTCTATTTTTTGGCACACTGCTTGTATATTGGAACATTCCCAAATCAATATACTGTCAAAAATATTTGGGCTCTTCTAAATGGGTTGCGCTCTTGAGTTCCATTTCTGATAAATTTCTCTATTTAGCTATTCCAAGAGGAGAAAGAAAAATGGAAAAATGAAGAAGCAAGAGTAACCGCTAGGTTCTTATATTGTTGGATATTTTCCTGGGTTATCAGAGGTGTTTCTAGTTTTTCAAGCTATGCTGTTTTGTTCTAATTCTAACCCTCTATGTGAACCTTTACATAGGTGCACCGTGTACTTGTTGATCTTGTCTCCTCTGCTGCAAATGCCACACCTGGACTTGGACGATATCCTCCTTTCAAGAGAGAGGTAATGATGTCTAGCAACTCCAGAATCTCCTTTCTAGTTATTATGGGACACACATACAAATATTTGTGGCAGCTATAATAACTTTCAATGAAAATATTTACTTGGTATACCAGGTTGTAGCAATTGCTTCTGCTGCATTGGATGGGTTTAAAACTGATGCCAAGAAAATGGTAGTTGCCCTTGTCGACATGGAGCGAGCTTTTGTCCCCCCTCAACACTTCATCCGCTTGGTGCAGAGGAGGTATCCCTATCAAATACTTTTATAGCCTGTCTACATGTAATTTATTTTATTTTCTATCATGTTGGTCCCTGTATCTTAAGTTTCCTGTTATGTGATGCCAGAATTCATGATGATATATGAGACTATACTGTCGACATAGGATATTGTAATATCAGGAAAGTTGATTGCACTAAGCAGGAAATATCATATTTTATGCAAAAAATGCACTTTTGGTGTAGCTAATAGAGTTGGAATTCTGAAATAAGCTTCAATGGTTGGACGCATGTTGTTTGTGTTCTTGTTTTTGTTCAGATTCATCATCTTTTTGGTGCTCAGTTATTTGATGTGATTGACACTGCACTTCACTTTTTCTCTTGTTTAGAGGTTCTTGTTTCATGCAAATCAAAGTTTTAAATATCACAATGACAAATGCTAAGCAGAGACATAAGAATGCATATCCTTCATCTATAATAGCCATTTGTAAACCTTCTTCAATCACAAGCAGCAATGTATACTTTTCTTCTGGCAAAAAATCATATCTCGTTCTGCTTTACTCCCTTTTGATTTCTGTATATGTCAGCTCAATGAGGCACGTGAGCCAATCTGAAAATGTGCAAAACATGTTGGTGTTGGTGCTTCATAACTACTAACAGTTTTTATATGGCCAAATCCTGTTGCACAAATTATATCTCATTTCTAAATGTGTGCTTAAAAGTTGAGGGACGTACAATTAATCTTTTTTATTTATTTGTTTGTTTGCATCTTTACCAATTGTTTGAGGTCAACCTTTTCATGCCACTGCTTTTCTTCCCAGGGACCATTTGCTTTGCTTTTCTTGGGTTATCTTATCCAGTGTAGAGAGATATAACATTGGAGAAAAAAAGATTGTTGCTTCCAGTGTTCTTTCCTAAAAATATCTCTCTTTTCTTGAAAATGCTGTATTTGTTGGTCTGGCTAGTGATAACTATAGCAGGTAAAAACAAACTCATGTTTAACAAAATTAAGGCATTCTCACAAAGTCTACGCGGCTCTTTTCCAGAATGGACAGACAGAGACGAGAGGATGAGCTAAAAAATCGGGGTTCGAAGAAGGCACATGAATCAGAGCAATCAATATTGAATAGGGTAATTAAGATTCTTTTTCTCAAATTATCTGCTTGAAACTATTATCTCATTGAACTCATTATGATGTCTTGCAAAGGGTTGCCTTAGGAACTTTACCTTTTTATTCTTTAAATTAGTTTGTTTTCTCCGTATGCATTTCTTTGTTCTGTAATTATTCACTTAAGCTTATTAAATGTCTTCTCTGTACTGTCTTCTAAGTGTCTTTAATTGTTGACTTAGGCAACTAGTCCTCAAACTGGATCCCAGCAAGGTGGAGGAAGCTTGAAATCTATGAAAGAAAAACCCAGCCAGCAGGACAAGGACGCATCAGAAAGCTCAGCTTTGAAAACTGCAGGGCCTGAGGGAGAGATAACAGCCGGTATCCATTTCTTTAATTATATTTATTGTTTTAGGAATTTTGTTCCCTTTTAGATGAGAGTTATCATTAATATGAATTTGCATACCTGGGGGCAAAACCTAAATATAATACATGTTGTAGTTGTCCCAATTTCTTTTGGTGTGAGTTCTCCATGTCTGCGTGTGGGGAGCTCACAAGTTATTCAAGCAAATGAATGTGGATGTTTGTGCATTCTGTTCTTTCTAAAATTGTTGTTTGACCAGCTGCCAAGGTCAAAGGTGGATCAATATTCTTCCGGTCGATTTTCTTGGAACGTGTAACATTTGTTTCTTTAGTAGTTTAAAAATGGTTTTGATACCATTAGAAGCCGTAATATTTAGTTATCTTGAAAAATTAGTGGTTAATTGATCCTGACTTGTCTTCTAATTACCTTTAAAACTGTTATTTATCAATAGCTTTTAACTGCCAGGTTTCTTATTGAAGAGAAGTGCCAAAACAAATGGGTGGAGTAAGCGATGGTTTGTTTTGAACGAGAAAACTGGAAAGGTCAGTAGGTGACGTGCTCAGCAATTTTTTTTATACATGAATAGAGATAAATTGGCCTTCTACTACCAACTTGATATAGACTATCGACATTGTAAAGTAATGTTATACCTAAAGGCTTGATAAAATTTACATCCTTTAACTGCAAAGACGTGTGAACACAATTTTGGTTTTTTCTCTTCATCAAAAGAATATTTTATAAACTTCATCCATAATTTTGGATTTTTCTTGTTCACCATAAGGAATTTAACCTAAAAAGCAGGAACATTTACCTGAGGCATTAACTTTGTCACTATAATGTTCCCTTTTGAGCATTTCAGTCATATGGGGTGTTCTCTTAAAGAAAATTTGAACCTGGATTTAATTTCTGTGCGAACTATGCATAAATAAAGTTTTGGTGATACCTCTAATGTCAAATCTCTTTTCAGCTTGGATACACAAAGAAACAAGAAGAACGTCATTTTCGTGGTGTCATAACATTGGAGGTATGTTGTGTCTTTGATTTGCAATATGGGTTAAGGCTTTAACTTAATTATATTTTTCAGCTTTTTCTTATATGCAAATATATTAATTGAACGTCAGAATGGGCATACCTATACAGAATCTGCCAGAAATACATGCGCAAAATTATGGAGAGTCAAGGCCATTATGGATACTTGAGCAAAGTATCGAAGAAACAAGACCATTTTTGAGTTATATCATGAATCTTCACTCCTTTCCCTTGGCCATGGTTCACATTCAAAAGTTTGTTGAATTTCTTTCCAGTGGGGTTAATGAAACAGCATATCCTTGAACTTTCGGCCTTAGATCCTACCTCAACCGTTTGCCTTATGATTACTTTTTATAAAGCCCTTCTCTGTTCCTTCTAAGTGCTTCCCTTTTTGTTTGAACTCATTAAAAATAGCCTCTCATAATTTGCTTCCTTTCTATATAAGCTCATCAAAGTTTCTCACAGTGCCATATTCAGCGTCCCAAATAGGCACCACTCTTTAAGGGTTGCAACATTGACTCTTTCTAGACTGCCTCCATTTTCATGACCTAATTGTCAGTGATTGAAGTTGGTTTCCTTACTGCAGTCTTTGTTCACTTGTAATTTGATGGGATCACACACTATGATATGGCATCACACTCAATAATTTGGCATGAACTCCTGCAGCTGTGTCATCATTTCTACCTCTGTTTTGGATTATATATTCCTGTGCTCCTAATGCTTATACTGCTTCTGTGTAAAAGGCCAGTATATCCAATCCGTACTACAATAACTTGGTCATTTGATACACAGGAATGTAATCTTGAAGAAGTTCCTGAAGAAGAAGAATCTCCGGCGCCTGCCAAGAGTTCCAAGGACAAAAAGGCAAATGGGCCTGATGTTGCAAAAGCACCCAATCTTGTATTTAAGATAACGAGCCGGGTTCCATATAAAACTGTTTTGAAGGGTATACATCTCTGGAATCCTTTGCTGTCTTCTTGTGGTTTGTTTTGTTATTTGAATAACTCAGAAGAAAAAATATAATTGGTTGCAGCACACAGCGCTGTTATCTTGAAGGCCGAGAGTGTGGCAGATAAGATGGAGTGGTTAAATAAATTGAGAACTGTCATCAGCTCTAAAGGCGGTCAAGTTAAGGGTGAATCTGGGACTCCTATCCGACATAGTCTTTCAGATGGATCTCTTGTAAGCAACTATACATTGGTTTCACTTGTTTTGCAAATAATGATTTTCCGGAAAAGAGCCCTTGCTCAGCAAATAATTATCTTTCTTATATAACTTTTTCTTTGTGATCTTCATGTTTTTGTACTCTTTCTGATAGTTGTACTCTTAAGCTGTGACCTAATGTCCCCAACCAATTGTTTTTAGTTTACTAATTTTGCTGCTTGTTTTAGGAAACAATGACTAGAAGACCGGTGGATCCCGAAGAAGAACTTCGATGGATGGCTCAAGAAGTGCGTGGTTATGTTGAAGCTGTTCTAAACAGCCTTGCAGCCAATGTGCCAAAAGTCGGTCTTAATCTTGCATGTCCTCTACACTTCTCTTTGTTCTTTCGTGTAAAGCCCCATCTCACATGGTGCATTGTTTATTTGGTTTCAGGCAGTTGTTCTCTGCCAAGTGGAGAAGGCCAAAGAAGACATGCTTACTAAATTGTATAGTTCTATCAGGTAAACAGTCCAAAATTTCCTTGCGGATATTTTGTCTCAACATCTTTCATCTGCTGTGGCATGCTGTATTTGCTTGTGTGACAGTAAGGGTTCAGTTGCAAATGATCCTAAGATTGTAGCCATCAACCAAAGGACCACTTTGCAACTGTACTTTTCTTCAACAATTTCAACAGCCATCTTTCTGTAAAAATTTCAGAAGTCACGTAGAACTTATTTTCCTACTTCAATACAAGTTTTTCTTTTTAATTAGTTACACACAGAGCAAAGTTTCTATTCTTTCTTCAATAAATTGGTAGAAGGAAATATAGACATTCAATTTGGCCAAAAGGAGTTGTAAGTTGTAACATGGAAACCTGCAGTTACTGCAAGAATCTGTGTATTAAACCATCATCCTTAGAGACCATTTTGTTTGTTTCTTCTGGGTTTAATATATTGAATAGTTCATTTTGTTGGTATTCACCTGGGTTAAGTGTGTTGATATTGTACGACTTATTGAAATGTAGTGCCCAAAGTACTGCAAAGATTGAAGAGCTGCTCCAGGAAGACCAGAATGTAAAACGAAGGAGAGAGCGCATCCAGAAACAATCTTCTCTTCTTTCTAAGCTTACTAGACAACTCAGTATCCATGACAATAGAGCAGCTGCTGCTGCCAGTTACGCAAATGGTGAAGCAGGTAATCCTCCCTTATAGGTTGCTCATTTGTTTTCCTTGTCTGAGGACATTTGAAGTCCCACTAGTTTTATTTGTTTTATTACTTTCTTTGGGTTTGAGTAAAAATGTTAATTATTTGTTAAATTAGTTGAAACAAACTTCCCAGGTACTTTTGAAAGCATTATGCTTCTTAAAGTATTTCTCTGATTGCTGATTGGTCTTAGTAGCTAATACTTCATGTTCAGCTAATTTCCAGTTAGTTCCTGGCTAGCTTTATGTGTTTCCCTTGTCTGGATTCTGTTACACTCTAACTGCAATCAAAGACTTTTTGCAGCATGATTTGGGGTAAATTGATGCCGGTGGTTAATCGCACCACCTCTTTTTTATGTCCTCTCCCTGAATCCCGTGGATGCCATATCGGGTGTTGACTTATTCTTTCATTTCTGCAGGTTTTGATTTGTGAAAGACCATATTCTTGTCTTGTTGAGGTCTTTTAGATTTTGCACTTCTCAAATTCATATTGTGCTCTTTTTTTCTGCAGAAAGTAGCCCAACAGCTTCAGGCCCGTCATCTGGTGATGATTGGAGATCTGCATTTGATGCTGCTGCAAATGGCCCTTCTAGTCTCTCTAGGTATGGGTCAGGTGGTAGCAGTCGCCGCTACAGTGAGGCTGCTGAAAATGGTAATGCAAATACACGCTCGAGTTCTGCTGGCCGTCGCACCCCTAACAGGTTGCCGCCTGGCCCACCACCGTCTGGATCCGGTTATAGATCATAAATTAGGTAATTTTGAGAAGATTGATTCATATATATTCTTGTTGGGGGTGGTTGCTTGTTCTTGTTCTTCACGGTGAGCTCCTTTCGATTTCGAGCATGTTATACTAGTAGAATTGGTATACGCATCTTTGTAGATAGATGTTGCAATTAAATGTCATCCTCCCCGTCTTTTTGTCCTGGTTGCTGGAGTTTGAATTAATACAAACAATGATTTTATTGAAAATTTCTTTTCCTCGGACATTTTCTTCTGTATTTCAAATGTATTGGTCGCTACTGTATGTAATTTTTCCATATAGTAATGAAGAAAGTATATTGCTTTCTTTTTGTGCCATCTGACTACCGTAAAATCTTCTGCCCTTCCTTGCCAATACCTAAATTTATTCCTAGAAATTTTATTAGTCCCAAAGCTCCCGCTTGTCGATCTCGCCTCATATTGGATGCAGCTGTATATTAAATGAGCACTGAATATGACACATGCTTTTCAAACATTAGTTGGGTATCGAAATTGAATATTGCTGAAAATAGTATTCAGTGTGTTTATGAAAAACCTATTAAGTTACCTCTGAAAAGTTGTTACCAGTAAATCTGGAGTGTTCACTGAAAATTTGGATACTCTTAGACTTGATATTGATAGTGTCCTGGCAGAATGTCACGCTAAACTGAAATACACATCGAAGGTAAAATGATTGGAGCACTTATTTCATAAAGAACTTTGTAACAAGATGAAAATTAGTCTTGCAATTTCAAGACTAATCTACTTGAAAAGTTTGTTGTACAAAATGAACCTTATGTTGTTTAGATGCTTTTTGACTGAACACCTTAGTCCAAAGCTTAGAGTTCTACGCGATTTGTTTTATTGAAAACCAAAATAACATAACGAGGCAATTGAACCTAACCCATAAAGGGGCTTACAAACTGAAATTATCGATAAAATACTATCTCAAAATTAGAAAAACATACAAATTTAAATTGAATAAGATAAAGATATTGATTTAATTCAATAACAAGTTGATAAGAAAGTTGGTTATATACACTAAAATGCTTGACTACGAGGATATTGTTTCATATAATTGGTTTAACTAAGTTTATTTTGGCTACAACCATATACTCCATTGTCACCAGCAATAATCATTTTAAATTTGGATTTTGGATAAATAACTCTCTAAATAAGACCTATTCCCACTATGTTATGTCATAGTCACACAATTATGGCAGAAAAAGAAAGAAAATGAAAACCTTAGCATTTATTGAACCCTGTTGCACAATCTATAGAATGTAATCTGTTGCAATTGAATATTATTAAGTAACTATCTAAAAACCCTCTGGCTTATCTCAAATTATGACAAAACCAAAAATAAACTATAACTTCTTGTTTGACCATTTACTCTGAAGAATAATTAGCATGCATATATATTATACACAACGTGTTTCCCCTTAAAAGGGAAGATAAAGCTCAGAGAAAGAGATTTTATCAACTTGTATACAAAAAACATGGGCTGCATTTTGATCAAGCAGATTTTTTGCTTGTTCATTTTTACATTTTATTTTATACAAGAAATCAATGCTACTGGCAGGCAAGTTGTCAATGATATGAAAACCAAATCCAGACTTATACAGTTTGGTATTCCTCCTATTTCTGTTCATATAATGGACAGTATTAACGCGACGTCTCCTCAATTAATATATCATTGTGCATCTGGAGATGAAGATCTTGGATATCATTACCCAAAGTTTAACCAAGATTTATGTTTACATTCGGACTGCATTTTTTTGTAGAGACAGTTTTCTTCTGTCATTTTTGGTGGGGTTCAAAAGACAAAGCATTTGAGGTGTTTAGAGACTCAGGGGCATGTGCAGATCATGGAGGACTTGATACATCTGATTGCTTTTGGATAGTGAAATCAGATGGCTTCTATTTTACTAATGTAGATCCTGATTCTAATCCCTCTTCTATTACCAAAATTTATGATTGGAAATAATTTATGTTCTCTATGTTGGCAATATGTATTACTCCTAAAAAAAACTATTTCTATTTTTACTCAAGCGCTTCTCGGTTAATACAAAATAGTCTGTTTGACCTAGCTTCGAAAATCAACTTATTCTATTATAGAAATTAGAGAGTACGAGGGAGATATTTTATTGCTTCATCATCAGAGGCGGACCTATGCTATACCGAGAGGGGTCACGAGCACACGTAAGGTTCGGCAAAAATTTCATGTATACATATATATGTCTTTAGAAAATAGTGATATATTAGTAGTGTACACCCTATATACAAAGCAGAGTTTGGTTGAACTCAAAAGTGCACCCTCGACCTTCAAATCTTGGGTCCCCCTCTGTTCGTCGTCATCATGGTTAAGTGATTTTTATTAAGTGAAAATATGTATTAATTAACTATGATTAAGTAAGAGAAATTTATTTATAAACATATGCCATACATCCATTGGTTTGACGTAAATACCTTGCGCGAATAAACTTCTACCGTGATTCGTGATTATATGATCAAGTCATGGCCCAAGAATCTCACGGGTAAATTAGTTGTTCATAGCTTGGAATTCAGTGAATAAGCACACAATTTACACTTCTCCAGTTAAAATGTTATGCTTTGAACCCATGAGGTATTTACCACACATTCCATTATTACTACTTTGCCATTGATTAAAGCAGGACTATGAAAAACTTCTACTCTTGTTTTGTCATATTTTATTCTAGTCCTATGACCTTTTGGCTTACGAGAAATTACGATCCAAAGGTACTATGCGTCTCGTCTCGTTGTAACAATGACCTATCTGTGTGTTTAACCGATGACAAACACACAAATTTTTTATTAAAAGGTATCAAAATATATAGAAATAAGCACACAAAAAAGTTACAAAGATTCAATATATAATATATAGAATAATTGTTTTTTTTCACTTTAGCTACATAGTATAATTGCAAAACCCAGCTAGTTTTTATCATTCTGAATCTCTGTTGACTGCTATATGGTCTTTTATTTTATTGCGTCAGTGGACCATATGCCAACTGAAAGAATGATACTTCAAAAAAAATTTACTGTGGTAATATTTAATCGACCGTGGAGTTTTGATTAAACAAGAAAATTAGATACGTACATTCGCATAAGTATAATATATTAATATTGGACAGTGATATGCTTTGATTCATATATGCAAATTCAATAAAAGAATAGTGCTACAAAATTTTGCCTGAAAAATTAAAAAATTAAAGGTAAAACTCCCAACTCCTACAAACTAAACACTACTACTATATACTATAATTGTAGGTCGTTGTCAAAAATCTTTTGCCTTGGACATAACGGAGAGCCTGCTTGACCTAGGCTGAAAATCGTGCGTACTCTTGAGATTATCAATTCGCCATCTTCAACTGCTCCAATACGAACCAGCGAATTCACCATTGCCGATCGCCGCATAATATTCAAATTCAAGTGCTGATGACTCCTCGTCTTCGTCGTCGTCGTATTGATATGGCCATATTTGGTCTGATTTGAATTCTTGTGAAGGCTACAACGGAATGAACCTGGATGATTTGTCGGCGCACACATGCAATGTCCTTTCGTCTTCTGATGATGATTTTGTTGGCCGCTATTCTGCTGTGGTTCACGGCGGTGAACGGAAATAGAACCGCCGGTTGACGTGGAAGAAAACGATGAAGGAATTACTGGTCGGCAAAGATTGACCCGGTTTGGGGATGCGGGTCGGGTCAACAAACTAGAGCTTCGACAAGAGAAGCTGCTGGAGAAACTACTCGACCGATTCAGATTATGGGATTTGGTTGTGTATACCTCCATTGTTTTTGTTTACTAAAACTATGATGGAAAAATCCAAATCCGAATAGTTGTAGGAAATCCATTTCAGTATAGGTTTCGGAGTGACGAATAATATTCCTTACTTATGCCTGATTTTTTACGGCGAGTTCAATTTAAATTGTATGTACATGTATTATATAGGGAAATTACCAGCTATGTCCATTTATAAGTAGCTCATTACAAAAATTGGCCAATAGATAAAATATTACTAATATTAGCCAAATTAGCCAATTAGCTATTTGTAGCAAAAAAATATCAAATTTTTGCTTTGTTTTGAGTGAGTGTTATTAGAATAGATTGGACACAACTTAAGGAGCTTGAATCTCAGTTTTGGGATGATTTGGTGAAGTTTTGAGGTGGTTTGAATTGAAAATTCGAAGTAAAAGCTGAATATGAAAAAAATGATATGTGTATCACATTGTGTATCATTTGTGTATCACATATGTATCATATTTGTATCAATTGTGTATCACATGTATATCCATGTATACCTGTGCGTGAGATACATGCGTGATACATGTGTTGCAGAAGACTTTTTTGAACTCGATTTAATTACGAATTTTGATGCAAAACCAGTCCTTTCTTCTCTACTTGGTAGCTGCTTCTTCACCGTTCAAGTAGATGTGCTGTATCAATATGGCAACTCAAATCACCTCCAATCTTCCTCAAATTTTGTATATTGACTTATCTATATATTTTCAATGAATTTCAACTATACCCATTGAAAAAGTTCCTTTTTTGTTTAAATTTTTGGAATATTGTATAGATTTTTATATTTCATCCCCTTATTTGCTACCCCGTCCATGAAATTTCCTTTCCGTCTTGTATCTAATGTTGCTAATGACGCTTAAAAATATGGAAGGTGATTTTTGCATGTGATTCTTTGAGAGAAAGAACCCTATTATTTGGTTTTTTAATTTTTGTTGGCTAGTTTTGGTAAGTCTATGACTAATGGCTAGAGGTTGGTAAGTTGAGATTTATTTGGGACATTTGTGTAAGTTTCCCTATTCTATATAGCTTAGAAAATTGGGAAACTTACACAAATGTCCCAAATACATCTCAACTTACCAACCTCTAGCCATTAGTCATAGACTTACCAAAACTAGCCAACAAAAATTAAAAAACCAAATAATAGGGTTCTTTCTCTCAAAGAATCACATGCAAAAATCACCTTCCATATTTTTAAGCGTCATTAGCAACATTAGATACAAGACGGAAAGGAAATTTCATGGACGGGGTAGCAAATAAGGGGATGAAATATAAAAATCTATACAATATTCCAAAAATTTAAACAAAAAAGGAACTTTTTCAATGGGTATAGTTGAAATTCATTGAAAATATATAGATAAGTCAATATACAAAATTTGAGGAAGATTGGAGGTGATTTGAGTTGCCATATTGATACAGCACATCTACTTGAACGGTGAAGAAGCAGCTACCAAGTAGAGAAGAAAGGACTGGTTTTGCATCAAAATTCGTAATTAAATCGAGTTCAAAAAAGTCTTCTGCAACACATGTATCACGCATGTATCTCACGCACAGGTATACATGGATATACATGTGATACACAATTGATACAAATATGATACATATGTGATACACAAATGATACACGGTGTGATACACATATCATTTTTTTCATATTCAGCTTTTACTTCGAATTTTCAATTCAAACCACCTCAAAACTTCACCAAATCATCCCAAAACTGAGATTCAAGCTCCTTAAGTTGTGTCCAATCTATTCTAATAACACTCACTCAAAACAAAGCAAAAATTTGATATTTTTTTGCTACAAATAGCTAATTGGCTAATTTGGCTAATATTAGTAATATTTTATCTATTGGCCAATTTTTGTAATGAGCTACTTATAAATGGACATAGCTGGTAATTTCCCTAGAAAATTTGTCTACTTTTACTTACTCTGATAGGCGTCGATCAGGCCCAAAATAGTTAGACGTGGGCCACTCTGATAGGCATCTACCAGGCCCATCCAACACAATGAAACCAGTCTGCCATAAAACAAGTCATGAACCTGCAGAAGGGAGATTTGCATAAATAGTATATTGGGATTTTTTCATTCCTATACATTATTTGAAACTTTATTATCCTTAATGTCCATGTTTAGTTAATTACCCCGCATAAACAAGTTTTGTTTACAAAATATATACAATCCACCTTAAAAGGCTCCCAATCCATTATTTGTGCCTTCAATCAAGGGATTTAAAATCTCAAAATCCTCGTCTTCCTCAGTTTCTCAAATCCTCATCCATTTTCTCTTTCTTTGGTTTCCTCCACCCTATCTCAACAAAATCGTCTAGGTGCAATAGAACCCACCAAGAATAATATTGAACAAACAATTGAATTTTTGAGAAAGGCTTGATTGATATTACAGTGGTGCTAATAGCATCAACACAAGTTGATATTCTGAAAGTTGATTCAAAGCTAAAGTAATCATTACACGAAATAAAATTTCCAATAACGATCTTATGTGGCGAGACACCTTTAATCGCCACCAAAAATAGTATTATATATTGTTGTTTAGAGTATCGGCCTACCTAAAATTTATTTTGGTGGTGCATTTGTTTACAGTATTGGCTAAAGTATTGACCTTTCTCATAGAAAATATTGCTAATCCAAATTATTAATTTCGTAACAACATTGTCAAACTACAACACCAATCGCAGTTGGATCAAAAAGTATAATTGAGCAGATTTGAAGTTTTACTAGATTTCAAATTAAATTCAATCGCTTCCAAACTTTAAAGTCAACTTTGTATTAGTATTTCCAACAAGAATCTATGTTGCCCAGTTAATTTCTCACATAAAATTCAAATTTCACATAAAACTCAGTTTCTCCGAAGTGTGACTGTGGCGCTTTTAATGTGAAACTCGAAATTTCTCCACCAAAATCATTCAATTCCATCAGTATTCAAGTTTTTTCGTTCAAACAAAAATGAATCAGTGCACATGAGTTGATTTGGAATTTATTCTCTACTTTTCTTTCCTTAATAAATCAACTAATCAGAAAAGAACAATGTATGTACTTCACATACGAATTAAAAATAAATTTCGTACAAATTTAATGCAAATTTGAATATCTACAACAACTTACATAGTAAAAACAAATTTTATACAACTAATTATATAGTATACAACTTATTTACAACTTATCTACAACTTTCATACATTATTTTTTCCCAATTAAACACATCTAAAATATCATACAACTTAAATACAATTTTTATATAAATTTTATACAATATGTCTTTTGTATATTTTGTATCTGATTTATACATAGTAAAAATAAATTTCATACAACTAATTATATATTATACTACTTATCTACAAATTATCTACAATTTTTATATATTATTTCTACCCAGCTAAATACAACTATAATAACATACAACTTAAATACAAATTTTATACAATATTGTTCAACTTTCATACAATATATATATATATATATATATATAT
>NW_017671009.1:49928-94458 GCF_001879085.1 Nicotiana attenuata
CTTCCGATCTGTTAAATAAATAAATAAAAAATATATAAACAACATAATAGAATTTTTCTACAATTTTACTATAATTTCGTAAATATAATGTATATCATGTCGTCGTCTTCTTCTTCTTCGAGTTTCAATCTGAAATTCAGTCAAACCCAAGTCTAATCTTCACCAAAACACCTCAAAATTGAGATATAAAATTTCAAACCATATTCCCAATTGTTTGCAACAACACCCAATCCAACACAAATAATGATTTTTGAAAACCCAATTCGAATTCAAAGCTTCAAAGTTTTTTAATGGCTGTCAATGGTGGAATTGCTGCTCTCTTTTCCTTTGCTTTACATTACTGAAATTAGGGACTGAAAGATAGAGAGAGATGTAGAGAGAATTCCCAATTGTTTGCAACAACACCCAATTCAAACAAATAATATTTTTTGAAAACCCAAATTCGAATTCAAAGCTTCAAAGCTTTTTAATGGCTATCAATGGTGGAATTGCTGCTCTCTTGTGCAAGATACGTGGGGGAGGAGGGGGGATACAGAGAGAGAAACATGGGGAGAGTGGGAGTAATTGTAGGAATTGATTAATTATCCTTAAATCCTAAAAATGTACATAATTGATAATTTTGTATATAGGAGGTAATTAAAGTGAAACTTGAGTAGGGAGGGTAATAAAGTTTCCAATAGTGTATATGTACCGAATTGTGACATATGAGTGGAAACATAAGGAAAGAGAAGAGGAGAAAAAAAAAAGAAAAAGAGTGTAACTAAATTCCTTAATTGAAGGCACTAATAATGGATTGGGAGCCTTTTAAGGTGGAATGTATATATTTTGTAAACAAAACTTGTGTAAGTAGGGTAATCTACTAAACATGAACATTTAGGGTAATAAACTTTTCAATAATGTATATGATTGAAAAAAATTCTGAATTAAGATTTTACATTCCTATGCCATATAGTAAACTATATTATATGTCATTATTGATTTTTTGACCCTGGTCATAGAAATTGCGGAAGATACCTAACCCAAAAATTTTAAAGCACGCTGGGCATAATTTTTATTGAGCACGTTAGGTTGATTATTTGCTACAAATCCTGACAGACCACCAAAATTTTTCAATATTGTAGCTGCAAAATTTGGTGATTGTCAGAATTTCTAGTGCTTCAAAATTCTAGCAACCATCAGGAGCATACTTAAAATTCTGGTGCGTGGTTATGTTCATAAAATGTTTCTTAATGGGGTCAAAATATAACGGTGGTTTAAAAAAGGTCCATCCATCGTAATTCTTGAGCAATTTATGCAAAATACCCATTGAGCTTAACTCATTACTCTTCTCTACCTATTTGAAAACTAGTTACAATATATACCTACCCAATTAAAATTAATTACCCAACCTACCTACCCATCCCACTTTTCTTACCCATTTGGCTTAACATAGCTTGAATTGGCTTGGCTTCGCTTGGCATGGCATGAATTGACTTGTCTTGGCTTGGCTTGATTTTAGTAGTTTAGTTTGATTTTATTTGGTTGGAAGGGTTGGGCATTAAAAAAATGGGCAGGGAAAAAACTTTATGGGTAGGGGCGAGTAAATAGTTTATGGTGAGTGGATATTTGCAAAAAATCCCCTAATTTCTTGCCTGCAAAATATTACTTTGGGCTTTTAACATATTTGGCTGATCGACCACAATAATTACAGCCTCTAACAAATATAACAAAAAACGGAAAATGGCCAAAAATACCTCTATCGTTTAATAAATGGTTTACTATCGAGCTCCGTCCACCTATTTGTCTGAAAATACATCTAACATTATCTTGAGGTTTGAAATTACTTCCACGACTAACTGAATATTGTGTGGCCCCTTTTTTAATGAGCTGGCATAATTTTATTGGGCCACGTGGCACCTCAGTCTGGATTGAACAAACCTGCCCCCATTTTTTGGAATAGAAATATAATTTCCGCCACTATAATCTTTCCTAAGAGAATTAATGCACTTGACTCATCTAATTTACCACTAGTACTGCTCGAATCATCTTCGATTTTTCAGATTACTACTTTCTTCTTCGCAAACACAAGAATCTGAAACTAGGATGAGCTAGGATTTTCTTGTTGAATCTTCAAATTCAGAAAGTTGTAGCAAAGTTGAGGTTTTAATGTTGGGATCAAATTTCTTTGGCTTACAGGATGATAGCTGGGATTATATGTAGTATATTTATGAGTTGGGTGTAAAGAGTCTTGAATGGATGGCTAAGACAGCAAAGAAGAATTCAAAGAAATTAATCTCCTAGCCCCCTCACTTCTAAGAATAGCAGTGAGTTAGTGTTTGTTTTTTTGTAGGAATTGGTAATATTCGATTTGAAGAGGCAGTGGAAAGAAAGAAGAAGAATGGGCAAAATTTTCACTAAAGGGACTTGTAGCTCGATTTGAAATCTCCAGATCTAAATTTTATTGCTCCAAATTAAATGGTATGATTTGAATGCATTGGAATCAATTTTAAGGACCTAAATCTGAAGTTTGAGAAGGTTAAAGATGATTCGGGGTAATCTTAATTCAAGTACAAACTAGTTCGAATATTATATTATTAAATAATAAATAAATATCAATTATTACTATTAGTAGGATTACTTCCCGAAATGATGTATAAAAAAAAAATTGATTATCAAATTACTCAAATAAATAAATATGATTATCACACAATTTCTCAATCAAACAAAGATAATATATCAAAAAATATCTTTGAAATAACTGTGGGTCAGGTCCTAACAGATCGGGTCAGCAGATTTTGGTTGGGTCCGGTTATTCATTATTTAAGAAAGACAAAATAGTGGTTCCATTAAACTAAGAGCATGAATGAGCAAGTATTGGACGGATTGGGCATATCTGCACCAAACTATTAAGGACGGGCATATATGTCCTAATTCGCATAGTTCACTGGCATATATGGCCCTTTACCGATAAACAAATAAGGCGCAAGGCATGTGTATATGCTTTTTCTAACTGTCCAATTGTCAGAGGCGGATTTAGTGGGCTTTTGGACATAAGAATTGTAAAATTTTGGAAAAAAGTAAAATAAATAAAAATAATATTCGAAAATTAAAGTTGTATTTGGACATGAATATAATTTTGGGCTATCTTTAAGTTTTCGTGAGTGATCTGAAGTGAAAATTTTAAAAAATAATTTTTTTTTTTGGAATTTTAATAATTTTCGAAAAATTCCAAAATTCATCTTCAAGTGAAAATTGAAACTTTCATGGCCAAACACTGATTTCGAAAAAAGTGAAAAAAATTTCGAAAAAAAAAGATTTTTTATGGCCAAACGAGCCCTAAATAACTAAAAAAAAAAGAGGTAAAAAGAGATATTAATTGGGAATCGATCCATGTCAGTTTGGATAAATAAATTAGCATTTAACCAAGTGCATCATTCAATTTTTTGGAAGTATGATGAACAACAGATAATATTAGATCAATTTTACGAATTATATATATAAAATATCTAGTTTGGCGAAATAATTATAGGTTACGTGCACCGCAAAAAGGGCCTAAATCGGCCCTTGCCATCTGTTAAGAGTAAATGTCAATGCTCTTTAAGCAGTACATAATGACTAAGAGAGAGTGGAAGTGCAGAAACTGATTTTAAAAGTTGAGGGAACAAAGGAAAGGAAAAGGAGGATGGGAGACAGCCATTAATACTTTAAAGAGTTGATAATTTCACACCAAAGGGGCAGGGGATTGGGAATCCATTGCAAGGGCTTATATATTTAGGCATGAGTCAATTCTGGGCATGCACAACAACATGGATGTTGTCATGCTTGTAAATCAACCAGAACACACACATATAAGGGTAATATAGAGGTAATGATCCTAGGAGGACCAAGTTTGAGTCATGTTCAGCAATATTTGATGCTGTCATGCCCCAAACAAACCATAAGTATCAAACACATTGGGGTAGAGATTTAAGATTCATAATATATTGATTCAGAACAGGAGAAAAGAAATTACAGCATGCTATATAAAGGTACTGAAATAGAAGCAGTAGGCAGACAAGAATGCAAGAACATTAAGTAACCATGTTGTTGTTGAGGCTGAAAACTTAATTAGAACGTACCAGTTCAAAGAAGGCAAAATGTAGTAAAGAAAAGTAGCAGGACTTTGAAATATAGCTTTGGCTTTCAACCAGCTAAACATGCCACAGTACAAGTAGTAAAGCAAGAGGGAGTGTTTTGAGTGTAAGTGTGAGTTCAGAACTAAAAGTGTTTGTCCGTGTGTTAATGGGAGAGTATGTATATATAGTAGTTCGAAAACCATGTAAAATAAGGCAAGAGTTACAATTGTATAGTAATTGTGGAACCTAGTACTAATCAGAATCAAATCAATGCAAGTACTCCTTTAATTAAGGGGCAATCAACCAACGGTAAGGGGCAGAAAATGTTTAAGGAAAGAAATCAAGTAGTGAATCATGTACATAGTAGACAATTAGGGGTAAGTGCATAGGGG
Source organism: Nicotiana attenuata (assembly GCF_001879085.1). Classification (NCBI taxonomy): domain Eukaryota; kingdom Viridiplantae; phylum Streptophyta; class Magnoliopsida; order Solanales; family Solanaceae; genus Nicotiana; species Nicotiana attenuata. The sequence continues at coordinate 54,415 of NW_017671009.1, forward strand.
TTCAATTAAGGAAACAACTAATGGAGAATCAATACAATACTTGGTTAACCAAATAAGGTAAGAAACACAATAAAATTGCAGAATATGGAGACAATCGAAAATCGGCACATGGTAAATCAAGGAATCAAGGATTCGAAATTACTGATTTAAGGAGAGTAACATGGGTTCCCATGAATAAGCAAATAAACCAAGTTAAAATAGGAGAATCTAAGCTCAGAGTCAATCAAAGAGATAGTCATGAGTCAGGTTTTTAACATATAAATAGAGTGAGATGTGAGTAACCAAACATAGCAAGCAAAGGGGCAAGTCTTGACCAGTCAAGACGATCACAAGCACATAGAGGTAATGTAAGTTAGGCATAAGGAACTTAGTAGAAACACATTCGAAGTGAGATAGTCACAGAAACTCAAACAAGAGCAGGCCAGTCACAAAATCAAACGAAGAAACCTAGAAGAATTAGGACTTTCAACATAGGCGAGGTTAAAGAGAAGATAGAAACCCAGAATCGGAAAAATTGCACAAAGGGAACAAGAGATTTCGAAAAGAACTTCTACACTTAAACAAACAGTCTCAGACCCAAAACCATAAGATTTTCAACAGTAGAAGGGTTTTAAAAAGAGGATAAACAAACAGATCGGACAAAAACTCAGGCAAACAAACATTCGCTTAATAAACAGTCAAAAGAAATTAGGGGTCTTAACATGCAAACTCAGGCAGAAGGATAATACGAGCAAAAACAGTAAAACATATCAAAAAATCAGAGAAAGGTTTCAAAATAACTTAACAGAAACCCTAATCGAAAAGATAAGGAGTTTTGAAAGCGGAGCTTTAAAAGAAACTTCGAGAAAAATGCTTAAAAGTTCAGAGCAGGCATAGGTCTGAAACAAATCTAAGAGGAGTCGAGAGAACCTTGAAGGTTAGGGTTTCAGAGGAACCCCAAGTGGTGAGAAAGGCTTTGAAAACCATCGATTTAAGCAAGAGAGTCAAGAGTCAGACTCGAACAGCCATGGCTTGCCGGAGAAAGATCAGAAATGACCGGAGAACAGCCGTAAACCGGAATCGACCAAGGTCTGGACCAAGCTCTTTCAAGATCTAGCCTTGAAACCATAATAATCGAACACGTAGAAGCCATGGGAGGTGGATACAGGCCTCCAATGACCTTGGAAGCCATGGATTTGGGAGGTTTCAGGGTTGGAGTTTGATGGCGGCAGCTAGGGTTTGATGGAGTCTCAGAGAGAATTGAGGGAGAAAGGAATTCAAGGGCGGCTGAAATGAGAGAATGGGTAGGGTTTGGGGGGTTGTTGGACTAAAAAAGGAAAGGAATTATGAGGACCATTGATCTTTTAGATCAACGGCCGGGATTTAGTGGGTCTTTGGGTCGGGTAGGCGGATTTAGGATTTGGCTCGGGTATTTTAATTCGAAATTGGGCTGGGGTTGGGGTTTGAACTGGTTATAATTGAAATACAAATGGGGCTACCATTTAAATAGCCATTTTTCCCTGTTTGATTTTTTAAAAAAAATAGTAAAATAATTTCTAAAAATAAGTTAAGGGTACTAAAATGATTAATAGCACATAATTAACTATTTAAAAATACCTGACCTAATTTTTATGAATATAAACGTAATTAATCCTAAAAAAGGCTAATATTGTAATTACATACAATTTAACTTTAAAAATACTAAATGACCTTGTAAAAATATGCAGAAATTGTATTAGCCACATTTAATATAAATTTGAAAATCCAATAAATAAATCACCAAAAATAATAATTTTGGAAATAATTATTGGTTTTTTACGGATAAAATAGGGCGATAAATTGATTAAAAAGTCTTTTAAAAATTAAGGAAAAAAATAGTAAAACATTTGGACATGCTATTTTGAAAGTATTTTGTATATTAGAAATATATAGGGAAAAATTGGGTATCAACAGATGTCGAGCATGATTATGTAATAATTAAAAGCATGTTGACATGTATTTGCACATTAAGAAAGAGATAAATACAACAGTTTCATAATCTAAAGCAATAAAGGAAAGAAACAAGGGAGATATGTCAGTTTTGCTTTTAGAGAAGGAATTAAATGCTTAAAGGAATTAAACAAATAATTGCACATAGGGAGAGGTACAAATTCACGAGAACAACTTGAAATGGTAAAAGCCTAAAAATCCTTAGCGGAGTCGCCATGCTGTCGCGCCCCCTTTTTCCCTCTTTGCATCGGAAATCGGGTTTATGACATTTTGGGCATAGGACAACTCATTTCTTTTGGGAACTGGATTTTGCATTTGAAGAGTCGCCACCTAATGATTTAAGGTGCATTAGGACACCTATAAGGTTCACTTCTAAGTTCGTTTGATAACCAGAGATAGGGTAAGGGCTTGAAATTATCCTAAGAGGAAGGTGTTAGGCACCCCTCGGGATCCACTAGTGTGGTTCCCGGCCAGACAGTTTTTGTGAATTTGTGCAATTTAGCAAATAGACAAGTATAGGCTCAAATAGTAGGGGATTTAAGTTTAAACACATAAGAGTTCGAAAGAGCAATTATTAAAAGGCGGAAGAAGCGGCAAATGAAAAGAAAAGGGGTCTTAGGTTTATTTATAATATGGATCACATCAATGCAATACCTGGTAATCACTCCTCAAAAGAGGGGCTATGCGTGGTATTAGCGCACCGGTCATCATATCCATATCTACCCTTTCCACCCCGTCGAGGTATTAAAGCGCGGATTGGTCTCGACCACTATTGCATGCTATTACCCGTCCCATTCCTATCAGTCCCGGAGGAACTTAGGACTACTATTCCTAAAGGGGAGGGATATTAGGCTGACTTTTAGGTTTCAAAAGGTAAAGCTAAGGCGACATACAAAAAACACATAGGACTGCACAGAAAGGGAAACATGTAAACAACTAAAAGGCTCATGTATACCTCCTCAAGCAAAGCACATAAATAGCATGACTTAAACACAGTCAGGGTCTGAATCTAAAGTACTAAGGCAAGGGGAGTTTTAATTGTTGAGGCGGACCAGTTTATTACATAACTCAGATAAGAATTCCGAATCAGGCCTGCCTGCTGGTTGTAGCAGTTACTAATTAACAAAGGCGGGTTCAGTTTTATTTGTTGTCACCTAAGGCTTGCCTAAGTGTTTGGGTGAGATCCTATAAACATGATATCTATTACTGATTCAGAATGTGGCAAAGCAGTAACAATTCTAAAATAAACGATTTGCGATCCTATAGACATGCTTTCTAAACCGTATTAATAAGAAGAGAGAGAGAGTTGTTTTAAAATTAGTTCAGAACAGTATGAGTCGAACTGATTTTAGACTAGACTGGTTTTAGATTCTATAGACATTGATAATTATTGCTAATTTTAATTCCTATAGACATGATATCTAGTTGAACGTGAAACGAAGCAGGCAGGACTTGCTTGAAATTTCTATAGGCATGATTTCTATGAAAAGGTACTAATTTTAATCTATTGGACATGATGCCGGATTATAACCAATTGGATCCTAAGAACATGGTGTCTAAGTGTGGTAATAAACTTGCAGAATTTAAGACAAATCCTATAGGCATGTTATCTAAATGCAGAATTTAAAACAGGTCCTATAGATAGGTTCTTTAAATGCAGAGTTAAACATGCAGACTAAAAAGGTCCTATAGGTATATTATCTAAATGCTAAATTAAATCATACAGAAACAAGGTCCTATAGGCATGTCTCTAAATGCAGNNTTCTGAAAATAAATCCAAAATACTAAAATGATTTATAATACATAATTAACAATATAAAAATACAAGACTCAATTTTATGAATATATAACATAATTAAACCTTAGAAATGGCTAATACTGCAATTATATTCAATTTAGCTTTAAAAATACTAAATAAAATTGTAAAATATGTAAAAAATATCTTAGCCATATTTTGGAATAAATGTAAAAATCCAATAGATGAATTATCAAAATAATAATTTGGAAATAATTATTGGGATTTTATGGATAAAAAGGGAGAAAATAAATCAATTTAAACCTTTAAAAATTATGGAAAAATAATAAGACACTTGGACATGCGTATATATGCATATATATGCTATTTTGAAGGTATTTTGCATATTAAAAATACATAGGGAAAAATTAGGTATCAACAATGCCTGGTTATGCAAAAAAGATGAAAGACTTGATGTCCCGAAAATTCTATTTCTAGGACTTGGCCACGGTGACTCTAACTCAGACCTATTGTGCTGTGGTGACTAAACCAGTTGCTGAGAAGTTGTCTGATCCAGGAAGTTTAACAATTCCCTGCACCATTGGTAACTTTGCTTTTGCCAAGGCACTTTGTGATTTGGGGGCTAGGATAAATCTTATGCCCCTGGCGATCTATAAGAGGTTGGGGATTGGAAGAGCTAGACCCACGTCTATGTTATTGCAGCTGGCTGATAGAACAGTGAAAAGACCCTCTGGTATCTTGGATGATGTGTTGATTCAGGTAGGGAAATTTGTGTTCCCTGCAGATTTGTGATTCTAGATTGCAAGGTGGATGAAGAAATTCCCATAATTTTAGGAAGGCCGTTCTTGGCCACAGAGAGAGATCTCATTGATTGTGAAACTGGGGAGCTCAAGATGAGGTTGAACGATCAGGAGATAACATTCAATGTGCAGAAATCTATGAGGCGACCAAGTGAATTCACCAATTGTTCTCTTATTGATGTTGTGGATGTAATCGTAGAAGCAGATGATGAGACGTTGACTATTGAGGACCCTCTTGCTGCATGTCTGGTAAATTTAGATGAGGTGAATGGGGATGAATTGGCAGAATGAGTGCTGGCTTTAGAAGGCAGAGGGTTTTGGGATAGAACACTTGAATTCGAGCCCCTGCACTTAGAAAGCAGAGAAACTCCTCCAGCCAAGCCATCCATAGAAGAACCACCAAAGCTGGAGTTGAAGCCACTGCCCGCCCATCTCAGGTATGAGTTCCTTGGACCTAACTCCACATTACCTGTTATTATCTCATCTAGTTTGTTAGATGTGCAGGCACAATAACTTTTGCAAGTACTCAAGGAGTGCAAGACTGCCATTGGGTGGACCATGGCAGACATTAAGGGGATCAACCCGGTATATTGCATGCATAAAATTCTGCTGGAAGAGGGGCACAAACCTTCCAGGGAGCACCAAAGAAGGCTGAACCCCAACATGAAGAAAGTGGTGAAGAAAGAGGTGATTAAGTGGTTGGATGCGGGAATCATTTTCCCCATCTCTGACAGCAACTGGGTTAGCCCGGTGCAATGTGTTCCTAAGAAGGGTGGCATGACGGTGGTAAAAAATGATAACAATGAGCTGATATCTACAAGGACCGTCACAGGCTGGAGAATTTGTATGGACTACAGGAAATTAAATCTGGCCACCCGGAAAGATCACTTCCCACTTCCCTTCATTGATCAGATGCTTGACAGATTGGCAGGGAGGTCCACTTCTGTTTTCTGGATGGATACTCAGGGTACAATCAAATCTCCACTGCACCAGAGGACAGAGAGAAAACATCCTTCACATGCCCATATGGCATTTATGCTTTACGGAGGATGCCCTTTGGCCTATGCAATGCACCTGCCACATTCCAAAGGTGCATGATGGACATATTCACTGACATGGTCGAAGACATAATGGAGGTGTTCATGTATGATTTCTCAGTGGTGGGAAACTCATTCGACGAGTGCCTTATAAATCTGACCCGAGTGTTGAAAAGATGTATTCAGACTAACCTGGTACTTAATTGGGAAAAGTGCCATTTCATGGTACAAGAGGGCATAGTCTTGGGACACCGGGTATCAAGCAAGGGAATCAAGGTGGATCGTGCTAAAGTTGATGTGATAGCAAAGCTTCCACCCCCCACTTCAGTCAAGGCAATCAGGAGCTTCCTCGGGCATGCCGCTTTCTACTGTAGATTCATAAAAGACTTCTCAAAAATTGCCAACCCTCTCTGTAAGTTGTTAGAAAAAGATCACCCTTTCTTGTTTTCTGATGATTGCAGGGTAACATTCAAGGAGTTGAAAAAGAGGCTAGTCACAGCACCCATCATTGTTGCCCCCGACTGGGAGCAACCATTCGAACTCATATGTGATGCTAGTGACTATGCAGTGGGGGCAGTGCTGGGACAGTGGAAAGACAAGATAATGCACCCAATTTACTATGCCAGTAGAACATTGAGTGGAGCTCAGCTGAACTACACCGTGACTGAAAAGGAGATGCTAGCGGTGGTGTTTGCATTCGACAAGTTCAGATCATATATAATCGACTCTAAGGTAATTGTATATACTAATCATGCAGCTCTCAGGTACTTGATTGAGAAGAAGGAGTCCAAACCGCGCCTGATTTGTTGGGTACTGTTACTACAAGAGTTCGACCTGGAGATTCGTGATCGTAAAGGCACAGAAAACCAAGTCGATGATCATCTATCGCGACTTGAAGGAGCTGAAAAAGCAGTTGAGGTAGAGGATATTCTGGAAACCTTTCCAGACGAGCAACTACGCACCACAAGCCTTGAGGAAGTTCCATGGTATGCAAACTTTGCAAATTACCTGGCAAGTGGTATAGTTCCCTATGACCTTTCCTCTGTGCAAAAGAAAAAGTTTTATCGTGACTGCCACATGTATTACTGGAATGAACCTTATCTGTTTAGAATATGTGTTGATAATATGATCCGGAGGTGTGTCCCCGAGATAGAACAATCTTCTATTTTGCAGGCATGTCACGCATCGGCATATGGGGGCATTTTGGAGGAGTCAGGACGGCAGCAAAAGTGCTAGAAGCCGGTTTCTACTGGCCAACAGTGTTTAAGGATGCACATCAATGGGTGAAGGGCTGTGATGAATGTCAGCGAACTGGGAACATTTCCCGTCGCCATGAGATGCCCATGAACCCAACTCAAGAGGTTGAAGTGTTCGATGTATGGGGATAGACTTCATGGGCCCCTTCGTCAGCTCTTTTGGCAATAAGTACATACTTGTTGCTGTAGATTACGTGTCCAAATGGGTGGAAGCTGCAGCACTTCCCACCAATGATGCAAGAGTGGTGGTGGGGTTTTTGAAGAAGAATATATTCACCGTTTCGGGACCCCAGAGCTATTATCAGTGACGGAGGCACTCACTTCTACAATCGTGCCTTCGAGAAATTGCTAGCAAAGTACGATGTGCGCCACAAGGTGGCAACACCATATCATCCTCAGACCAGTGGACAGGTCGAAGTGTCGAATAGAGAGATAAAGAGTGTACTGACCAAGACTGTGACTGCCACAAGAACTGATTGGGCGAAAAAGCTAGATGATGCACTCTGGGCCTATAGAACTGCTTTCAAAACACCAATTAGTATGTCACCATACAAGTTGGTGTTCGGGAAGGCCTGTCACTTGCTAGTGGAATTAGAACATAAAGCTTGGTGGGCAATGAAACAGCTGAATCTGGACATTGAGGCTGTGGGAACAAATAGAGTCACAGAATTGCATGAGCTAGACGAGTTCCGATTTCTTGCTTTTGAGAGCACAAGGTTGTACAAGGAGAAAATGAAGAGGTTGCACGACAAGAACATTGTTGAGCGGAATTTCAATCCCAGAGACATGGTATTGCTTTATAACTCAAGATTATGGCTATTTCCAGGTAAACTCAAGTCACGATGGTCTGGACCATTTCGAGTGGTCAAAGTATTCCCTTAAGACGCCGTAGAGATTGCCTCAAAGAAAGACTTTCATACATTTAGCGTCAATGGGCAGAGATTGAAACTATATGTGGGCATGGATGAACCAAAGGAAGTGTCAGTGATCCATTTGACTGAACCTCAGAGGTCGAGCGAGCCTTAAATGCGCTTATCTGCGTCGTGCCGCGACGTTAAATCAGGCGCTGCATGGGAGGCAACCCATTGATTTGTTGTAACTGTCGTGCCACGACATTAACTAAGGCGCTAGTTGGGAGGAAACCCAATGATAGTTAGTAGTTATTAATTTTCATTTTGGGAAGTACTAACCAATGCAGGTGAGCTTGGGCAGGGGATAAGTCCACCAGACGCGGAAATAACAGGTGAAAAAATGGAAAATTTTCGTGCACAGGAGCGCGCCCGCGCTACAGGCCGTGCATATGGACAAACATTCTGCCTCAGCATCTCCATCACCGCGCTATGACCGCGCTAGAAGCATGACCGCGCATATGGCCAAGTACACTGTTTTGACTAGCGCGGCCGCGCTCGTACTGCGCTACGACCGCGCTAGTTCCGCCTATTTAACTTAACATTTTGTTTTATTTTTTTTATTTATTTTTTTATTTTGTATAATTATTTAAGTGTTATTTCCCCTAACTATTCCCCCCCCCCCCCCCACTCTAATTACTCCCCTCTTCTTCACTCCCAAAATCCCCCACGCTAAAAAATTCCCAACCTTAACTCCCTTCTTCTTCAAAAATTCCCTCTTCTCCATTCCCGAACTCCCAAAGCCTCAAGCCCAACCCTCCCCTACTCTTCTTCACTTCTCGCCATCTCTCTCACTACAGGTAAGGTTTCTTTTTTTCCATTTTTTTTTACAGATTTTCGTTTTTATTTTTTTTAATTATGTAGTAGCTTTTTCTTTTCTTTTCTTAGTAGAAATTTGTAGTATGTGTGTAGTGTTTGTGGGTGGTGATGTTGGTGGCATTATATCTTAACTTGGTAGGTGATTTTGGGATAATTGTGGTGGTATTGGGTTACAACATGTTTGAATTGGGGTGTGGGTATATAATGCCCACAAGGTGTTTGTTTAAATGCCACAGTGAGCGTAAATGAGTAATTATGACCAATTGTGCCCATGAAGTCTGAGTAACCGCATTGAGTCATATTTTTTTTGGGTTGTGATAATGTTATTCCTTTTCCAGGTACTATGGCTCCATCCAGGAAACGCGCACCATAGGTGCTTCTTCCAGCGGTCAAGCTGGATTGTCTAGGGCGCACGGTTCAGCTCCCGCTCGTCCCTTCGATAGTAGCAGGTCTGCCAAGGCTTAGGACCGCTTTGTGGAGAAGGCCCCTAAGAAAACCATTCCGGAGAGGGGCATAAATATAGGGTCGCTCCAGCTGGGCTGCCCTAACTTGTATCAGGAGCTGGTCAGGCGGGGGTTGCAAATCTTCTTTGAAGAGCCGGACGAGGGGAACTTGATGGTTGTCCGTGAATTCTACGCCAATGTAAAAGAACGTGTGAATGGCGTAGTGACTGTGCGCAGAAAGGCTGTGGATGCCTCTGTGGAGACCGTTCGGAGGATATACCAGCTGCCCGCACCGGTGGATGAATATGAAGACTATTATGAAATGTATGGGAGGAAATACACCTAGTGGGAGATGTTCTTCGAAACCATTTGTGCACCCGGTAAGGAAATTGTATGGATGAAGTATGGGAAGAAGTTTCACTCCTTGGCGCTTACTTTTGAGGGGAAATGTTGGTTATATGTCATTAACAACCGCCTGATCCCGTCTTCCAACACCACGGAGGTGAATTCTCCTCGAGCTGCTCTGATTTGGTGCTTTATGAATGGCCACAACTTTGACGTGGCTAAGGTGATTCATGAGTAGATGTTCACCTGTTCGGTGAAAAGGTATGGGTTCTTCTTCCCTTCCTTAGTTACTCGACTTTGCCGGGCAGCTCGGGTGCCGGAAAATCTGCCTGTGGATGGGATAGTGCCAAAAGACCACAAGTTCCGAGCAGATAAGGTCACTACTCGGAGGGAGGTGGCAGTGGGTGGTGATGATATTGGTGAATCTGATGACTCTGAGGAAGCGGAGGCTGAGCAGGAGGATGTGAGGGTCGAGTCACCGGCCCATGAGCAAATTGCAGAGGCTGCCGCACCATCTGGGGCTGCTCGGGTTACCCGGTTCACAGCTTTAGAGCGAGAGGTGGCCGGATTGCGTACCTCGGTCACTGACTTAGGTACACGTGTTGATGCGGTGGCTGCCCAACAGGTGAAATCGGAGAAGAAAGTCTTGGGCTGGCTGAGAGCTCTGGGTCGTGCTTGCAATGTAAACCTAGACACGGTCTCCGATCAGGAGTGATCAATCAGGGGAGTTCCTTCACCTCACTATTCTTTATTTTGTATGCCATGCGGACATGTCTTCCTTTTAAGTGTGGGGTGGGGGATACTTGAATGTATGTGTGTATATGTAACAACTTGACTGTTTTATGTTTTCTTTGTTTTTCTTGATTGTTTTTGGTGGTTGTGAGTAATAGTCAAATTAGGTAAGTTGACTTGTCCCGACGACGGATCTCTTTCGACGGGGTTCTTGAGGGTCTAAGTCGACGTGAAAAAAAAAATAGAAATATGTTGGACTCTTCCTGATGACGGATCTTCGGGGCAGTTTTCTTGAGGGAAGTAAGTCTAAAGAAAATACCAAAAAGATTTTTTGTTTTGTTTTAGGTAGTGTAGTAACTCCCCCTTGGTTTTTCTTTGGGCCACGGTTCTTTTCCAAGGGTTTTGCTTGAACCGGGTGTAGTTGGTTTTTGTTTATTTTGTTTCTAGTTGTTTAGTTAGTATTGATGGGCGACGAGCTGAAATAGAAAGAGAAACCCTTGGCGTGGATACACCTGAACACAGTAGACACTAGAGTGTGACACTTAGTCTCAGTGGTTGATTCTCGTTAAGAGTGCCTTAAATTGTATGTCTGTAACTGACTTGAGTGCTCGAACGAGACTGTCTTGATAAGCCGATCTGGAGTGAGTCATGTGCCATGTGTGTGTGAGTTGTTTTGTATTCTATGCTCTACATTTGATGCCTAGAACTTGCCCCGTGTCTTTGCAAAGCGAAATAGTAGCTTTATTCAATCTTAGAAGTGATATAGGCATTTCTTTGTTAAGCCAGATATATAAAGTAGACCCACCTAAATGTGATAAATCGTAGTTAGCCCCGTTGAGCCTATAAGCCTGTTTCTTTGGCAACCACATTACAAACCTTACCCAAATGTTTGAACGGCCCATCTGTTTGTACCCCTTTATCTCCCATGAGCACTTGAATGGTTATGAAATATGCAAAAGCTAAAGTGTGGGGTGGTGGTTTGGTTTTTGAGTGGAACCGATGAAATAGAGAAAAAGGTGCAGTAATTCGAAAAAGTAGAAGAATAAGCACCACAGAAAAAAATATAAAGAAAAAAAAAAGAGAATGAGTAAGTGTAGTACTTGATAAGTGGTGGCTTGATACAATTGCACCTAATGAAGTTGGGGTATTATAAATAGAAGTGTGGTGGAAGGGCTGGTTTGACATAAGTATGGTTTCGGAATGCGAATGGTATTGTATTAAAAGTGCTTAGGGAGGTTAGTCACTATACCCAAATATATCCTACCCGTCCCTTAGCCTACATTACAACCAAATGAAGACCTACTTGATCTTAGACTGAATAGGCTCGATTAGTAGAGTAGTACACTACGGGCAAGCCTATGGTGCATCTGTGTGACATATGAATTTTCTTTCTGAGAGTGAGCGAATTTTGTCTATCCAAGTTCCTAATTGTTCTTAATATTATTATTTGTGGAACTACTCTCTTGTGTGATGTGAGGGCATGTGATTCACAAAGGAAAGGTAAGTCTTGACCTCTGTATAGAGTAATTTGAGTAAGTATGAATATTGCACGACACGTGAGAGTCGACTTTTGAGGCAAAGATTGTACACTACTAGACGTAACTTTGGTGAATTGTTCTTGGTGTGATACGTTAGGGGAAAAGCTTAGTGAAGGATCCTTTATAGAGTAGAGTGGATTGCTCGAGGACTAGCAATGATTTAAGTGTGGGGTGTTGATAATAGGCTAGATTCATGTAGTTTGGCGATTATTTATGCCCCAACTTGACTATGCTTCACTATTCTAGGATGGTTAAATGACGATTAATTGGCTCTAATTGTGAATTTCATGTTTTGCAGGAGTGAGTTGCGCTATAAGGACTTAGGACTGTGTTTGAAGCTAAATTGAAGCAAGGGAAGCCCCTCAGAGCTGAGTACTGTGAAAGAAGAGAGCAAAGAAGAGCTAAATAATGACCCATCTTAGCGCGGCCATTAGCGCGCCCACTAGCGCGACCACGCTAGCCCAGGAACTCGAGACAGAATACTATGCTATATGCACGGCCATTAGCGCGGGCACGAGCGCGGCCGTACTAGTCCAGTTCGGATTACATAATTTCAGGGGTAAATTTAGAAGTTCGGGGGTAATTCCACTTAACCTATAAGAGGTCCAGCTCGCCCAAAGGGAGATTATCAAGGTTTTTACAATTGAGTTGAAGGCAAGAAGAGGCAAGAGGCAAGGAGGATAATTCGACATCGAGTTCTATCTTTCTTCCTTTTGTATTTATCATTTATGATGAATTTTGATGCTATGATGAATACGATTATGAGTAGCTAATTATTTAGTCTAGGGTTTTGATGGAACCTGTTGAAGGATGAACTTCGTGTTATGTTAATATAGTTTGCCCAGTTTAATCTCTATTTGTTCACCTACGTTCTTGTTGTAGTTAATTGATAGGATCCTCAATTAGCTGTGCCTATTTAGTATGTATTACTCGGGAGAGAGTGAATATTTAGGTAATTGTGAACAACACCACTCCCAAAGTATATGAGGGATCAATAACCGAGGGTTTAAAGGAGGGATTAGGGATAACGAAGCCTTGGGTGTAATCTACAGTGAGCTATAATAAAATCCAGCTAGAGTAACTCGGGAGAGTGCGTCTAGTAAATTGTCCTAATTACTCGGGAGAGATTTACGATAGTAAGAGTGCTCATGATCGATAGACGATTATGCAAATCTATATGAAACATAACAGGAAGGGATTCCATCAATAGGGGAAATCACAATCTTAGATCCTTCTCTTAATTGCTTACAACTCAATCATAGTTAGCTGTTAGTTTACTCAACGTTCTTCAGTTATAGTTAGTTAAAAATCACCAATTGTTATTCAAAATATTTGGGAAGTTGACTATGAAGAATTTAGTGAGTCTAACAAAAGTAATTGGTAGGTTAATTCCCCGAGGATTCGACTCCGGGCTAAATACTCAGATTATACTTGCAACGTCCGCTTGTCCTTTTTATAAGGCATAGTTGGGCGTGATCATCCACCATTGTTGAACAAACTTAAATAAGTGAGTTTAAATTTCGAATTTGATTTTGGGAGAAATTTAAAGTGAGTGTCATTTAGACTTATTAGAAATAGTATAAGGAGGTGGTATATACAATTTGAAGTCATTTAATGTAGATTTGGATTGGTTTTGAACAAGAATGGTAACTGAAAATCATGAAAGAAGTTCGTCTACAAACTCTTGTATAAATGTGTATAATAGTATATAATAGGTGTTTACACACACACACACACACACACACACACACACACACACACACATATATATATATATATATATATATATATATATATATATATATATATATTATACACACACACACANCACACACACACACACACACACACACACACACACACATATATATATATATATATATATATATATATATATATATATATATATATATATTATACAATATTATACATCATTATACAAAAACTAACTTCGTCTTCTTCCTTGCGTCTTTTCTGAAATTTAACTCAAATCTACTTCAAATCACTTCAAATTTTAATTTTGAACTCCTCTTGATATTTTTCAATCAATACGAACAACACCCAATCCAAACAACTAAGAAACCAAAAAAATCCTATTATCGAAAGTGAAGCTTTGAATGGCCTTCAATAGCGGACTTCTATTCTTCAATTTTCTTACATTGCAACCAGGTCACACAGATATAGAGTAATATTTTTCGAATTTGAGTTGAAATTTGAGCTTCAAAGCTCCTTCGATGGAGTTTCAAATCTGACCGCCATAAAACTTCAACTTTAAGTTTGGACACACATCAATCGAGATTCAAACATTTAAGATCTATAAATATTTGGGAATATTTAACAATTTAGTAGAGAAAATACTTCAAAAGTTTGAGATCTATATATATTCTAATTTATGTGAGTTATAGAAGGTAAAGAAAAAAGAAAGCAGAGAGAGGCAAGTGGAGAGAAACTTGAGTGTACTGGGAATGAAGAAAGAATAAAATAAACATACCTTAGAAGTATGTCTTTAATAATGGCTAAAGGTTGAAAAGAATTTTTTTTTAGGTTATGTACAATCTTGGCCAAATAGAGTAAGGACTTCAAACCTAAGCCATCTTCGGTTTGGTTGTTAGGCTAAGTGACAACCAAAAGAAAAATGTCCTAGATTTTGATGTTTAATGTAAGGAAGGAAGGAAATTATATAGAATTAAATAGCCTCAGAAATAAAATTAAACTTCCACTATCAAAAATCAATCCCCATATTATTATATTATTTTATATCAAAGGAAATAATAATAACAAAAGAAAGAACCAATTAAACATATCCCTCAAATGTACATCCATAGGCAGATCAAACAAGAAAAATGAAAATACATGTAGAAGGGCAGCCCAATGTACAAAGTATTTTGTATTCACGCAAAATTCGGAGAAAGGTCGTAGCTCTGAGGGTGCGATGTAAATAGCCTAGTCTAATGTAAACATTAGTAGCTTTTTACACAGTTCAAACCCGTGAACACACGAAAACAACTATACCATTGTTCTAAAGTTCCCCTCCTTAGCAACCAATAAGGGGAAAAACGTTATTCTCAGGGAAAATATAATAAAGTGGGAAAATAAAATAAAATCTTGAAATACCTCTTAAATTTTAAGGACAAAAAGGTCTACCCAAACGTGCCTTATGACTAGGAATATTGAAATGCCTAATCCTCCCTTCTTGTTCTACCAAATACCCTTCACACAGAAAAGCCTTTGAAAATTGATCTTCAACAACTCTATCAACATCATGTACAAACACATCAGTTTCACCATTTTCTTTATTCCTGGCAATCAAACCAGCCGTGTAAATTGCACTCATTCTACCTGGTGCACCATCATGCCAACCAGTTGGTGCATCAACCATAATTAAATCCCAATCAATTTCCAATACTTCTTTTGGCAACCCTTTTAAAGCAAGTTGACATTTAGAAAATCTTGGATCTGTTACTTTCTTGCAATCTTCATTACTCATTCCAATTTCCATTAGTTCATCAGCTTGAGTTATTCTTGTGTCATAAACAACATGGTGTGATTCAAGATTTGGTAATTGGCTTTGTATTTGCTCTATCCATGACTTGTCTTCTTCAAGAAAAACTGTGCGGCCACCATGGTTAAGTGCTGTCCACATTAAACTGTCATGACCTAAGCCAAAGACTAAGAAATTACAAGGGGATTTTTTTTCAAGAACTCTTAAGGAAACTGAGATTTCTTTGATTGTTTGTTGTGGGGTTACATTTGAAGTTGCATAATGGACTAAAGCATTTGCTAATGATGGGGAAATTTTGTTGCATGTTTGTGTTAAAGGAACTGAAGGACAAGCTATTGAGGGTTTGTCTTCAGTATTTTCTTGATCTTCTGATGAGTTTGAAGGGTGAATTACAGCTGATGATTGAGTTTGTTGAGGAGGAGAAGGTGAAAAAGTTGATCTAAGTACTAAAAAGAGAAGAAAAACTAAGAAAAAACCAATGAGAATGAGCTTATAATTAATGGGGTTTTGGCTTTTGGATCTCATTTTTTCTTTGGGAGAAGAATCCAGGATGAGAGTGAAAAAAAAAGATGAGAAAATATGAGTTTTAGGAGAGATGGGGTGAGGATTTCCAAGATTTTTGGCTTGGGAACATGGAAGAAGTGTTATATAAAATAGGAGTATGAAATATTAAAAATGGAAAGAAGAGCTCAAAGGGAATTATTATTAAAGAAAGGCTAAATGATTAGTTTTAGTTTGTCATACCAGCTTCTAACTAATTAAGAAAGAAATTGATAATACATATAGAAAAGGAAGGTAGGAGCACACTATAAAATAAATATATATTTGGTGTATTTTTTAATATTATATAGTTTGTTGCTACTATTTTTTATTTTTAATCTTTCCTTGAGCCAAAGGTATATCGAAAATAATCTTTCTATCTTCTCATGGTAAGGGTACATTACGCTCCACTAGGGGTGCAAACGGGCGGGTCGGATCGGGTCGGATATGAGTGGGCTGAAAACGGGTAATTAAAAAATGGATAAATTATCCGACCCCACCCGTATTTGAGACGGATAAAATGGATTATCCGGCGAATAATATGGATATCAATATTATCCATAGCTTCTTGAATATAATCACTTTTGGGAGAATTCCTAGTCTCCCAAACGCGAGGAACCCCTAGTTTGAGGCTTTACAAATACAAAAGTTAAACACATTAGTTATTCATTGGTTAACCATTTTCTAAGTGGATAACATGGTTCTTATCCATATTCGACCCGTTTTTAAAAAGTTCATTATTTAATTAACCCATTTTTTAATGGATAATATGAGTGAATAACTGTTTTCTTTTAATCATTTTGTCACTTCTACGCTCCACAGAACCTACTTGTAAGATTATTTTGAATTTATTGTTGTTGTTGTTGTTCTTAATATTATATAGTGGCAATAATTTTGCATGAATAGAGTTAAGAATTACTTAAGAACTTTATATTCTAGGACCAGAATTTCCAGTTCCCTTAAAAAACTAAAAAATACTATACTATTGTTTTCCCTTCAAATTGAAGAAAGTGAAAAGGGTTGATGGAGACAAGAAAGCTAATGATGTTACTGATTGTGCAAGACACAATTATAATACTAGTTTGGTAAGGATCTGTAGATAAAGAATTTGTTGGTGTACTAAAAAAAATGCTTTTGCTTAACTAGGATTTAAGTTTTTCCTTTGGAGTAGTTGGCATATTAGGTGATACTGTATGATACTGATTTCCCATGTTATACTTTGACTTATAAAATAAAATAATTTATTGCCATGTGGTTAGTATAGTAGGCTCTTTCCTTTATCTTCAACATCAGCATACCTAGTATATTTCTACTTTAAAGGCAATTCGGTATACAAAGTATATCATATTCGCGTGAATTCGAGGAAGGATCGTATCTCAAGGGGGCATGATGTAGGCAGTCTACCCTGATGCAAGCATTAATGGCTGATTTCACTGTTCGAACCCCATGACCTATAAATCACACAGAGACAACTTGACTATTGCTCGAAGGCCGATTCCATGACTCTTTTCTTTATCTATTTTTTTTAATTATCAAGAAGAATTTTATTTATTTAATTTTTAACTGGGCAATACGTGAATATGGCTCTCTTTTTAATTTTTTGGGTGCATAGGAAATGCAAAGAGATTTTTTTTTATTTGTCGATTTTCTATTTTGGTGGTTACAACATAACATCAGAGTACAAAGGACACCACAGTTTCTGCTTATAATCAGCAGAACATATGGGCCAGTTACAGTTAAAGCATCACAAATTTTGGTCAGATTCTGTAAATTTGATTTACAGTAATAACCCCTTTCGTCTGCACCTCACACTCCAACCAATAAAAAATCACCACGAAGAATTGGACGTATACAGGTTTTGCATTGTTCGAGAACCTTAAATTAGGGTCACGTGGCTACATGCTGTAATTACTGTGAAGGATAATGTGTTTTTCGTACTCTTTTGCTTCATATTACATGTTTTTTTTAAAAGTATTTTTGTTATAAATAATTAGGAATATTCTTTGAAGTTTATATTTCAATTTTGAGCGAATTCGGTGAAGACTCGAGTTGGTTTTAGTTGGAATTTCATATTGAAATTCGAGGAAGAATACATAAAAAATTGTATATATTTTGTACAGGTGTAGAAACGACATACAAAATATATATTATTAACATAATTGTATACACGTTGTATAAATTATATGTAAATTGTAGCTTTTGATCGAATTTCTGTACAAAAAAATTATATTCAAGTTGTAGATAAATTGCTGATTTTGAGTGGATTTATATCTATTTTCTAAAAAAACTTTAGTTACTTTATGTAAATAGAAAAACTTAGATAAACATAGTAAATAAGTTTAAGATTTCGTATATATACGAAAAGTCTCATAAATAATTCCTATTTTTAAATGTTAAATATTTTAAAGCAAATTTAATTTATCCAAGAACTAATTGGTATTGAACTTAATCACATATCTTTAAAACCACAAATCAAATTTAATTGTTACTCGTATTTTCTGAGGTAAATAGTTTGGCGCCCACCGTGGGGCTAAAGATAATAGTGATTATTTCTTTACCGGTTCTCATTACACACGTTATCTTTACGCTTTTTCTTGTCAAGAATCTTTGATATTCAGGCTGAAACATGTCTAGCTCACAAAATGCACCTGTTCATGACAATGAGGGTCTTGGAGAAAACAACAATGTAGGGGTCGGTGTACCACCAATAAATCCTGGCAAAGTGCCAAACGTGGAACTAGTTGATGTCGGTTCTCATATTGCTATAAACACCAGCCTAGGCACAGACCCCGAAGGGAGCGTACGCAGGGATGCTCGACCAAGTGATCAAGGAACGCCAGGTGCAGGAGATGGAGGAGTTAGCCTCCAGGTGATATTTGAGATGTTGCAGGCTCAGCAAATCGCCATCGATCAACTTGAAAGTCAGAATAAGACCCCGAGTGTAGCTGAACATGAAAACAATCAACGTGTTGAACCAACGCCGGAAGGACCAAATGGAGACAGCTCGGGGATTGACTCCACCATTATGAAAATGCTCGAAGAGCTCACTAAGAAGATCGAGTCCGGAGAAAAGAAAATTGAGGATAACGACAAGAAGGTGGAGACTTATAACTCCCGTGTAGACCAGATACCGGGGGAACATCCAGTTTTGAAAGGTCTAGATGCCAAGAAGCTCATACAAAAACCATTCCCACAGAACGCAGCCCCGATGCCCATTCCTAAGAAATTCCGCATGCCCTATATACCCAAGTATAATGGGACAACCGACCCTAACGAACATATTACTTCATACACTTGTGGGATCAAAGGAAATGACTTGAATGACGATGAAATCGAGTCAGTGTTGTTGAAAAAGTTTGGGGAAACACTCTCAAAAGGAGCTATGATTTGGTATCAAAACTTAGCTCCTAACTCTATTGATTCATTTGCTATGTTAGCTGACGCTTTCGTTAAAACTCACGCCGGGGCCATAAAGGTAGCCACGAGAAAATCGGATGTTTTCAAGATAAAACAAAGGAACGATGAGATGTTAAGAGAGTTCGTGTCCAGGTTTCAGATGGAAAGAATGGAACTGCCGCCGGTCTCCCGATGACTGGGCGGTACAGGCCTTTATGCAGGGTTTGAATGAGCGAAGCTCAATTGCTTCTCGACAACTAAAGCAAAACTTGATCGAGTATCTAGCTGTGACATGGTCAGATGTGCACAACTGTTAACAGTCAAAAATCAGGGCTGAGGACGACTTAGGAGCCCCCTCGGGCTTAGTTCATCCTAACAGGTTCGTGGCCAAGCCTCCGAGGGACATGAACAGGGATTCGAGATCAAACAAGGAAAAGTATCAGCCATATATTGACCGAAGGAACAGCGGCCCAAGCCGTAACATCCCTTGGAGCGATCGGAGAAACGATCGAGGGCAAAGTTCTCGGAGACTCATGAGTAAGAGCGGGTTCGATAAACATATCGACCCCATGAAGGCTCCCCGATTATCAGAGTACAACTTTAGCGTGGACGCATCAGGGATCGTGTCAACTATTCAAGTGGCCAAGGTCCATACAACCGATCCTTCTCAAAGAAACCCGAACTTGATGTGCAAGTATCATGGCACACATGGTCATCGAACGGAAGATTGCAGACAGTTGAGGGAAGAAGTGGCTCGGTTATTCAACGAGGGCCACCTTCGCGAATTCCTATGTGATCGGGCTAAGAATCACTTCAGGGAGAGAGGTGCAAGGAAAAATGAACAAGAAGAACCACAACATGTAATCCACATGATCATTGGCGGAATCTACGTCCCTCAACGACCTGTATTCAAGCGAACCAAAGTATCAATCACCAGAGAAAAACGAACTCGGAGCTATGTGCCCGAGGACATCTTATCATTTTGTGACGAGGAAGCAGAAGGCATATCTCAGCCTCACAACGATGCCCTGGTAATATCTATCCTTTTGAATAAAATTCAAGTTAAACGTGTTTTAGTGGATCCAGGTAGCTCAGCAAACATAATCAAATCGAGGGTCGTGGAAGAACTCGGCCTACAAAATCAGATTATACCTGCATCCAGGATCCTGGATGGCTTTAACATGGCAAGCAAAACAACAAAGGGAGAAATCATCTTGCCAGTAAACATAGCTGAGACCATACATAAGACAAAGTTCCATGTCATCGAAGGTGACATGAGGTATAACGCACTCCTCGGGAGACCGTGGATACACAGCATGAGAGCAGTGCCCTCGACTCTTTACCAGATGATGAAGTTCCCGACAGAGGAGGGAGTAAAAACAGTCTTCGGGGAGCAGCACGCCGCAAAAGAGATGTTTGCAATCGAGGAAATACCCCTTACCTCGGAGAAACCAAGCGCCGAAGATAAGTAGGCGGCTAAATATCAATCGCAGCCCCCGACCTCGGCGGAGTCGGAACAACAGTTAATCGAAGACGAAGAGGACTTCCTTACTCCTCGAACTTTCGTCGTTCCCGAAGAGTCCGACCCAACCAAGTCAACTGTCGAGGAACTAGAGCAGGTCATACCCATCGAATATCTGCCCAAGAGAAAGGTATACCTGGGAACGGGATTAACCCCCGAACTCAGGAGAAAACTCATTCAATTTCTTATTAATAATATGGATTGCTTTGCTTGGTACCATTTAGATATGACAGGGATTCCTCCGAAAATCACCACACATCGGCTGAGCACCGATCCCAAGTTCAAATCGGTGAAGCAAAAAAGGAGACCTCAGTCCGAGGTAAAACATGCCTTCATAAAGGACGAGGTAACCAAACTTCATAAAATAGGATCCATTCCGGAGGTAAAGTACCCCGAGTGGTTAGCCAACGTAGTGGTAGTCCCTAAAAAGGGAAACAAGCTTAGGATGTGTGTAGACTATAAGGACTTGAACAAAGCATGTCCGAAAGATTCTTTCCCGCTGCCGAACATCAACCGAATGATCGATGCCACGGCTGGCCACGAGACCTTAACTTTTCTCGATGCCTACTCCGGGTACAATCAAATTCAGATGAACCCGAAAGACCAGGAAAAAACTTCATTCATTACTAAATTTGAAACTTATTGTTATAATGTCATGTCCTTCGGCCTTAAAAATGCAGGAGCAACGTACCAACGCTTAGTTAACAAAATGTTCGAAGCACAGATAGGTAAAACAATGGAAGTTTATATTGATGACATATTGGTTAAGTCCCTGTGCGCAGAGGACCATTTAGCTCATTTGTAGGAAACATTCGAAATCTTGAGGAAGTACAACATGAAGCTTAACCCGGAGAAATATGCCTTCGGAGTCGGTTCGGGCAAATTCCTTGGCTTCATGGTGTCAAATCGAGGTATCGATATTAACCCCGATAAAATCAAGGCCATCGAAGATATCAAGGTAGTGGTAGTGTGAAAGCCGTGCAAAGGTTGACGGGTCGAATAACTGCTTTGGGCTGGTTCATTTCGAGGTCATCAGATCAAAGTCACCGATTCTTCTCCTTGCACAAAAAGAAGAAGGATTTTGCATGGACCCCGGAGTGCCAACAGGCCTTAGAAGAGTTAAAGTGATATCTGTGGAGCCCGCCTTTGCTCCACACCCTAAAGATAGATGAAAGGCTTTATCTCTACTTGGCAGTATCGGAGATAGCAGTAAGTGGAGTACTGGTTCGAGAAGAGCAAGGTACGCAATTTCCTGTCTATTACGTGAGTCGTACTCTAGGGGATGCTGAAACTAGGTACCCCCACTTGGAAAAATTAGCACTTGCATTGATAAGCGCATCTCAAATGTTAAAACCATATTTTCAATGTCATCCTATATGTGTGTTAACCACTTACCCCCTTTGAAATGTTTTGCACAAGCCCGAACTATCGGGCCGATTGGCCAAATGGGCCGTCGAGCTTAGCGGGTACGATATCGAATATCAATCCCGAACAGCCATCAAGTCTCAAATCCTAGCTGACTTCGTGGCTGATTTCACGCCGACCCTCGTACCCGAAGTAGAGAAAGAACTCCTATTAAGCTCTGGTACAACATCGGGGGTATGGACCCTCTTCACAGATGGTGCCTCGAACGTGAGAGGATCCGGGCTTGGCATTGTCTTGAAGCCACCCACCGGTGATATCATTAGGCAGTCTATTAAAGCTCAAAGATTAACTAACAATGAGGCCGAGTGTGAGGCTATGATTGCAGGTCTTGAGCTAGCTAAAAGCTTGGGAGCAGAAGTCATCGAGGCCAAATGCGATTCTTTATTGGTTGTAAAGCAAGTAAACAAAAGTTTTGAGGTCAGAGAGGATTTGATGCAATGGTACTTGGATAAGTTACAGGTAACTCTGCACCGCTTCAGGGAGTGGACTCTGGATCACGTACCTCGAGAGCAAAATAGTGAGGCCGATGCGCTTGCCAATCTGGGATCTTCAATCGAAGAAGATGACATCGTCCCGGGGGCCGTTGTCCAATTATGAAAGTCTGTGGTAGAAGAGGGTCATGCCAAGATAAATTCAACAAGCCTGACATGGGACTGGAGGAATAAGTATATTGACTATCTAAAAAATAGGAAACTCCCATCGGACCACAAAGAATCGAGAGCCCTACAAGCCAAAGCTGCTAGGTTTGCATTAGATGAGGATGGAATACTGTATAGGAGAACATTCGATGGGCCATTGGCGGTATGTTTGGGGCCCGAGGACACCGATTATCTCCTTCGAGAAGTTCACGAAGGCACTTGTGGGAATCATTCCGGCGCCAAGTCCTTGGTTCGCAAAGTTATCAGAGCAGGTTACTAATAGGATAACATGGAAAAAGATACTAAGGAATTTGTCAGAAAATGCGATAAGTGTCAACGATTCGCACCAATGATCCATCAACCTAGAGAACAACTCCATTCGGTCTTATCCCCGTGGCCTTTCATGAGATGGGGGATGGATATAGTCGGCCCACTAACAAGGCCCCAGGTAAAGCCAAATTTATTCTGTTTATGACCGATTATTTTTCTAAGTGGGTGGAAGCACAGGACTTTGAGAAGGTCAGAGAAAAAGAAGTTATCGACTTCATTTGGGACCACATCATATGCCGGTTCGGGATACCTGCCGAGATTGTGTGTGACAATTGAAAATAATTCATCGGCAGCAAGGTGACGGAATTCCTCGAGGCACATAAAATAAAGAGGATCCTATTGACACCATATCACCTATCTGGAAACGGACAGGCTGAGCCCACAAACAAAACTATCATTCGAAACTTGAAGAAAAGATTGGACGATGCAAAAGGAAAATGGAGAGAAGTTTTACCCGAGGTCCTTTGGGCATATCGGACAACACCGAAGTCCAGCACGGGGGCCATCCCGTTTTCCTTAGTATATGGCTCCGAGGCCCTCATCCCCGTCGAGGTCGGAGAACCCAGCGCCAGGTTTCGACATGCATCAGAGGATTCAAATCACGAGGCTGTGAATGCTAGTCTCGAGTTATTAGATGAAAGGCGAGAAGCAGCGCTTGTTCGGATTGACGCACAAAAGCAAAGGGTCGAAAGATACTACAATAGAAGGACCAATCTTCGATACTTTGGAATCGGGAACCTAGTTCTACGAAAGGTCACCCTCAACACACGAGACCTTAATGAAGGCAAGCTAGGCCCGAATTGGGAAGGACCGTACCGAGTCCTCGGAGTTGTCGATAAAGGGTCTTACAAACTTAGCACAATGGAAGGAGAAAAACTGCCAAACAACTGGAACATATCGCTACTCAAACGGTACTACTGTTAAGGTACGACTTTTTCCTTTGTCCATTTGAGTTAAAACTAACTTGTTACAGATATTCGATCGAAGCCATCGAAGATACACGATATCGAAGATAACCCTTTTTACACGAAGACCTTAGGTTTTAAAGCATATGTTGCACTCTTTTTTCCTTAGCTCGGATTATGTCCCAAATGGGTTTTATCGGCAATGTTTTTAATGAGGCAACAATTATGTGCTACCTAAGCAGAACTCAACAGTATCCAAGGTTTCTTTTCAATCAACCTCGAATACTGGGGGGCATCACCCTCGGAAATCATATTTTCAAGGAAAATACTTCACGCCTAAGAGGGCCTCGATAGGAAAACTTTGTAATGGGCCAAACGGTCAGATGAACCGTGTCCATATAGAATAGTCAAGCCCCATGGCAAAGCATGTACGTATGTATCAATTATTTGAAGAAGCATTTTGTTAATATCAAAAACACTTTATATCTCAAAGAAGTCTACTATTAAACGAACTCTACACTTATAATCCTATGGGAAACGGCTCAAGAGCCAAAGCATAAAGCACCCCCGAATACTCGGGGACTGTCATCGACAGTCGGTACATCCGAGTCATCAAAAACTCGGACTTATAAGACCTCAAAGGGGCACCACCCTCAGAATAAAGGCCAAGTCCAATATACTCGGGGACTAACATTTCGAACAAGTTTGAAAAGTTATCGGGAAACAAGTCCAAATGACATACCCGAAGGCTACGACCATACTAAAGGCTACGGCCATACTAAAGACTACGGTCATATAAAGGCTACGGCCAAAATAATGCGGCTTGGAGATGTCCGACTTCCGCTATAAATTAAAGGCCTTCAAACACTTTGTAAAAACCGGTTAAATCAGGCTACCCTCGGCAAAAGCAAAATATAAAGGGCTTCGATAAATTCAGCCCCCGAAAAATCTGAGGGCCTCGATAAATTCAGTCCTCGAATAATCCAAGGGCTTCGATAACGTCGGCCTTCAGAAATACCTCAAGAGGTATTCAATTATGTTTGTACAAACAAATTACTAATAAGGTTCCGATATTGTCGAACCTCCGAAAAACCCAAACGGGTACAAAAAAAACATGCTAAGGCATAAAAAAATTTTGCTAAGTCTTTTAGCCGAAAAGAGGGAAAGGTTATAGCCACTTTAAAGGCCAAATCGGCCCAACCTAAAGAGCCTATAGGCGAACTAAAGAGCCTAAGGACCGACTTAAAGAGCCTAAGGGCCAATTTAAAAGAGCTTAAGGGCCAAACCATATAAAGTTCAAGACCTCGCTCTCACTCAACTCGGAATCAAGAGTCCCATTATTCCGAGCTCATATCCAATTGATTTAAACTTGACTCAAGGATGAACAAAACCCTAAGGGGCATTATATTGATCAATAAAACCCTAAGGGTTTATTATATTTTGAGTCCAAATCGATACTCGGACTGATTGTTTGAATTATCGAAGTCTTCCGCAAATGAGAACAAAATAAAATTCAACACAAGTTAAGGATAGAGCAAAAAGATACTTTACATTCATGGGGGGTGTTTTACAAAACATATCTACAACGCCCGCGAAGGTCCCTTGCACAGAAAATAAAATGAAAACCTAATCTATTTTCGGGGTCACACCCCCGGAAGCGTCATCTTCAGAAGCTGCACCTTCAGCAGCTCCATCTTCGGGAGCCTCCTCTCCCTCGAGAACATCTCCTTCACTTTCCCCTTCCCCGGAGCCACTCGGTACGTCCTCATCATCATAGGAGATGAGAAACCTGGCATCGGTTTCCTGCGCCTTTGCCTTGGCTATCTCCTCGGCAAGATTGAATCCCCGGGCATGGATTTCTTCGAGAGTTTCCCTCCGAGCTTGGCACTTAGCCAAATCATTTCTCTGCTTTCCCCGGTCGGAGGCCTCCCTCAACTCAGCTTAAATGGCCCTAGCATCCTTAAGTACATGGCAATGGACTTATCAGCCGCAACCTTTGTCTTCTCAGCTTCAGCCTTAGCCTGTGCAGCTTCGGCCTTGGCCTGTACAGTTTCGGCCTGGGCTCTAGCAAGCTCAGCCTCCAACTCCTCGATCTTCTTGGCCTGAGCCAGACCCTTCGCTTCAATGCCTTGAAGCTGGGTTTCAGCCGAGGCCAGTTGGGCCGTAACAACTTCTTTATCGGCAGCAAGTTGATCCATGTTCTTCTTTCACTGATGACAATCAGCTTTAACTTGGTTGACCTCGCTCTGGAGCTACCCAATCATCTCTAGCTTTTGCTTCAATTGGGATGTCGAAGTGTTAGCCTCCAAAGTAGGGCCGAGAAGGCCGTACTCTGTTAAAATCACAGTTACCTGCTCATCTAGCTCGGACTCGCTTTTTTGAGCTTTGGCCAATGCGGTCCGGAGATCCTTAAGATCCTTTTTCTTTTGGCTACAGAGGAGCCTTAGGGCCTTCTCTTCGCCCGAAACTTTCTTGAGCTCAGCCTCACATTGTCTCAGCTCAGCTCTAAACTTTACGATGGCCTATACGTGGAATAGAGATATATTAGTCAAAAGAAAAGAAAGAGAAGAGAAAATTACAATAATGAAAGTAAGTACTTACCCAGGAGAGGAGATGTTGAGCCTCTTCGAAGATGGTGGATGCATCATCAAGGTTATTGGCATCCTCAATCCCAGTGTAGCAACCCTAAAAGGGATCTTTCTCGAGGACCTTGCTCGGATTGGGCATACGCAGAGCGTTGGCTTCCTCGATTGCCCCCTCGGAATAAGTTGGCAAAGAAAGGGAGTAACCTATTGTCGCGGCCCTAAGCTCCTCACTCGGGGCATTCTCATTAGCTTCGGGAGTCTCAGCATTTGCCCCCTCCGTTATAGTTGTTGAAGATGGAGGGACGATCTCAACCTCCGGGGACACGGGGGCCTTGCCCGCATCTTTTTTCGGAATTCCCTCACCATAAGATGAGGTCTCTGTGACGGAGGGCTTGACAGCCTCGATGGGTCTCTGTGTGTGTACTCTTCCGGTTGCTTTTGTTTCAAATTGAATATGTAGTCCCGGTCACGACTCTTCTGCTCCCAGGTCTTGTCTTCCTCGCTCACGGGTCCGGAACCACTTTTACCATGTATCACTATTTTGCTATGCCACGTGATAAGTTCCGAATTTTACGAATATACAAACTGTTATGAAACAATAAAAGAAGAAGAAGATTGCAGAGCAAAATAAGGAGAGAATTCTTATTGATTTGGGATGAATTACAATAGAATAGGACTCCTCTATTTATAGGGAAAGGGTGACTTAGCCACCAAGTAAAATCCCTAAAATCTCTCTAAAATATAGACATTCACCTTAAATAAAACTATATTTATAACACTCCCCCTTGAATGTCTATTCAACAGATAATGTGCCTCGTTAAAACCTTAACTAAATTAAAACCAATGGGAAAAAATTCTAGTAAAGGAAAAAGAGTACACATATCTAACAATACGCCCTTTAGTTGCCTCGTTTAAAACCTTGCAAGGAAAACCCAGTGGGACAAAACCTTGTAAGGAAAAAAGAGTACAACGCGTATTAACTCCCCCCTGATGAGAGCATTAATTCACATTCTTGAACCTTCACATTCCAATCATGTGCATCATCTTCAAAAGATCGTTGGTAGAGATTTGATAAAAAAATCAGCCATATTATCACTTGAATGAATATGTTGCACCTTGAAATCACCATTCTTGTATATATGTAATCTCTTCATATAATGTCGTGGAATAGTCTTTTCAATATCTCCAAAGAGGTATTCTCTCTATCACATTATCATGCTTATAGTTATAGCAAGATACATATGTGCATAAATTACACTTATCATATGGTACTTCAGGACCAAGAATCGTATACGCTTCAAGCGATTTAAATCCTTCAAGGATTGTCATATAAGTGAAGTCATATAATAGACTTTAATTAGATGCATATCAAGTTTCCATGTCATGCTAGAAAAATAAGATATCGAAAACTGATTGCACATACCATTGACTTTATACTTTCAAGTTTTTGAATTACATGTCTTTCATATGAAACCAATTCTATTCGAAATTGTTTCTCCAGACTTAAGATCCTCATATATATTTAGCTCTATCATAGATGTCGTCGACGAACATTTTATATCGGTTCCAACCTCCTTATTTTTCATAAAGATATAACATAGATATCTCTTCATTCATATATTCAGGTACCTGAATCTCTCATGAGATTTTATAAAATGTTATGTCATGTGATCTCCTAGTTCACTTGTCTCCTTATTATGATCATTTTGATCATTTGCTCATCTTCTTTTTCAAGGATTTTATTTGAAACTGATTTGTCTATACGCTTTAAGCGTACCATAGACTTTGTCCTCCTAGGACTTATTCTAATAGGAGCATTTGTAGTGAGAATATAGTTACTTTCTTTGGGTCAGCAAGTGCGTATGGCATGCTTTGCAATATATTGCAGATGAATTATATTTTTTTGAACTTCAAGTTCATATTATCTTATTCGAGGATCTGAATGTACAAATGATAATTCATTCCCCGTAACTTTTTCTCAACTGTTTATCATGTCTCCCCCTCATGTTAGAAAAACTAACTTGCTTCCTCAACTTTAAAAATCCATCTTTGTGTGTTATGGTGTTAATCAAAATATACACCGCACATCAATAATAATAAGATGGAATATTGTTCTGACCTGACACTGTGAGGGAGAAATAATANGGTTACCGGTTTATGTGTTGCATTGCATATTTGATTGTCATTTACTTATTTATCTGTTGTGGTATTTCCATAATTGTTTTCATTGATTTACTGATTTTATACTACTTGGTAGGTTGCTGTATTTATAGAATTACTTTGTGCCTACTCAGGATTTCTCATTCTCAGTCTTTGTTTATGTTTATTACTCACTGGGTCGGAGTACTCACATTACTCCCTGCACCTTGCGTGCAGATCCAGGTACATCTGAGGCTGTGTGAGGATTTCTCTGCCTAGCAGCTTATCCGGGAATATCAAGGTAGCTGCATTTGACGTCCGCAGTCCTGATCTTCCTCCTATCTTATTGCTTTATTTCTGTATTTTTTTTCTAGAGAACGATATGTAGTAGGTTGATACCCATGTATTAGAGGCTCAGACTTGTGACATTGGATTCTTCGGCCTGTGTAGTAGTATTGATATTTGGGATTTTCGCATGTTTTACTCTATTTCAGAACTTCAGTATCATAACTTAGTAATTTATTCGTGTTAATTAATTCATGAACTGGATAAAAATGGTTAAGGTTATTAAATTGGTCGGGCTTCCCTAGCAGTGCGTTGGGCGCCATCACGATCGGGGTTGGGGTCGTGACAAGTTGGTATCAGAGCCTAGGTTACTTGGTCTCGCGAGTCATGAGCCAGTTTAGTAGAGTCTCGTGGATCGGTATGGAGACGTCTGTACTTATCCTCGGGAGGCTGCAGAACCTTTAGGAAAACTTCACATTCTTGAAACTCTTGTCGTGCGACTTTGTTGAGCTGAGAACTAATCTTCTATTATTCTATTCTCTCACAGATGGTGTGGACACGAGCTACCCGACATGGCGGACAACCACCAGTGCCACCTACTGAGGCCGCCAGAGTCCGTGGATGTGGTCGTGGCAGAGGCGGAGCAGCCGGGGCAGCACCTGCTGATCCACCAGTTGCCCTAGCTCAGGATCAGGCTCCAGCTGTGGATACTCCAGCAGCACCTGTTCAGGCACCAGCTGTGCCTATCGTGATTCCGGGTCTTCAGGAGACCTTGGCACATATATTATCAGTCTGCACTGGCCTGGCTCATGCAGTTTCAGCCACCACAACAGCAGCTACTTCACAGGCTAGGAGAGGCAATCAGACCCCCGCTACTCGCACACCTGAGCAGGTGGTGCAGGGACTACAGACACCAGAGGCACCTCCAGCTCAGCAGGTTGCACCAGTTCAGGGCTTCGTGGTTCCAACTATGCCAGACAATGAGCAGCATCGTCTCGAGATGTTTGGTAGACTCCAGCCTCCGACATTCAGTGGTGCTGAGGGCGAGGATGCCCAGGGTTTTCTTGACAGATGTCAGCGTATGCTCCATACGGTAGGGATCCTTGAGTCGAGTGGTGTGGCGTTTACTACCTTTCAGTTCACGGGGGCTGCTCTTACTTGGTAGGAGGACTTTGAGAGGCGTAGGCCTGTCGGTGCAACACCCCTAACTTGGCAGCAGTTCTCCGCTCTTTTTTTGGAGAAATATGCACCTCAGTCCCGCAGAGAGGAACTGCGTAGGCAGTTTGAGTGGTTGACGCAGGGGGATTTGTTAGTGACTCAGTACGAGATGAGATTTTCATAGTTGGCCCGTCATGCTACCTGGATGGTTCTGTCAGATCGTGAGAGGATTAGGAGATTTGTGGATGGCCTTAACTACCATCTCCGTATTCTGATGACTAGAGATAGAGTACTGGGTGTTATGTTTGAGGAGGTGGTGGATATCGCTGGTGAGATCGAGTCAGTTCGCCGTAGAGAGCAAGAGGAGAGGGAGGCCAAGAGGCCTCGTAGATCGGGCAGTTACAGTGGTGCTCCCTCGAAGGGCCAGTTCCAGCATGGTAGAGATCGTTCTTTTAGGCCTCCTCAGTCGGCCCGTCCAGAGTATCGTGGGGGATCTTCAGGCCGTGGTCATCATGGGTCCCAGAAGGGTCAGTCTTCACTCAGCGTCCTCCCAGCTCAGAGTTCATCTCATGCCCATCAGCTCAGGGCTCTTCTACACTGAGTGCATCTGCTAGTCATTCCGGTGCGAGGGGTTCCCTTCAGTCCCCATCTCCAGCACCAGGCAGCTGTTATGAGTGCGGAGAGTTTGGTCACTTGAGGAGGCAGTGCCCTCGACTTCGTGATAGACAACATCAGTAGAGGGGTCAGCCCTCGACTTCGGCTCCAGTTACTTCACCACCCACCCAGCCAGCTAGGAGTGGAGATCAGGCAGCCAGGGGCCGTCCTAGAGGTGAGGGTCGATCAGGCGGTGGCTAGGCTCGTTTCTATGCTATGCCGGGCAAGACTGATGCCATTGCCTCAGACGCTGTCATTACAGGTATTGTTTCAGTCTGCCAAGAGACGCCTTAGTACTATTTGATCCCGGTTCTACCTATTCATATGTGTCTTCATATTTTGCTTGTTATTTGGGTACGCCCCGGGAGTCTCTTTCTTTACTTGTTCATGTGTCTACCTCGGTTGGTGATACTGTTGTTGTGGACCGTGTGTACGGGTCGTGTGTTGTGATTATTGGGGGTCTGGAGACCCGAGTTGATTTATTGCTATTGAACATGGTGGACTTCGACGTTATTTTGGGCATGGATTGGTTATCTCCGTGTCATGCTATTCTAGACTGTCATGCTAAGACAGTCACTTTGGCCATGCCGGGTGTACCGTGGATCGAGTGGCGTGGTGTGACTGATTATGCTCCTAGTAGGGTTATTTCTTTCTTGAAGGCCCAGCGCATGGTTGAGAAGGGTTATCTTTCCTATTTGGCGTTTGTGAGGGATGTTGGAGCTAAGACTCCTAGCATTGATTCTGTTCCAGTGGTGAGGGATTTTCCCGATGTGTTTCCTGCAGACCTGTCGGGCATGCCGCCGGACAGGGATATTGATTTTGGTATTGGCCTGGCGCCGGGCACTCAGCCCATCCCTATTCCGCCATATCGTATGGCACCAGCNCAGGGCTTCGTGGTTCCAGCTCTGCCAGACGATGAGCAGCATCGTCTCGAGAGGTTAGGTAGGCTCCAGCCTCCGACATTCGGTGGTGCTGAGGGCGAGGATGCCCAGGGTTTTCTTGACAGATGTCAGCGTATGCTCCGTATGGCAGGGATCCTTGAGTCGAGTGGTGTGGCATTTACTACTTTTCAGTTCACGGGGGCTGCTCTTACTTGGTGGGAGGACTTTGAGAGGCGTAGGCCCGCCGGTGCAGCACCTCTGACTTGGCAGCAGTTCTCCGCTCTCTTTCTGGAGAAGTATGTACCTCAGTCCCGTAGGGAGGAGTTGCGTAGGCAGTTTGAGTGGTTGACACAGGGGGATATGACAGTGACTCAGTACGAGATGAGATTTTCACAGTTGGCCCGTCATGCTACTTGGATGGTTCCGTCATATCGTGAGAGGATTAGGAGATTTGTGGATGGCCTTAACTACCATCTCCGTATTCTGATGACTAGAGAGAGAGTACTGGGTGCTACGTTTGAGGAGGTGGTGGATATCGCTCGTGAGATCGAGTCAGTTCGCCGTAGAGAGCGAGAGGAGAGGGAGGCCAAGAGGCCTCGTGGATCGGGCAGTTACAGTGGTGCTCCTTCAAGGGGCCAGTTCCAGCAGGGTAGAGGTCGCTCTTTCAGGCCTGCTCAGTCGGCCCGTCCAGAGTATCGTGGGGGATCTTCAGGCCGTGGTCATCATGGGCCTCAGCAGGGTCAGTCTTCACTCAGCGCCCTCCCAGCTCAGAGTTCATCTCATGCCCCATCAGCTCAGGGTTCTTCTGCACCAAGTGCATCTGCTAGTCACTCCGGTGCAAGGGGTTCCCTTCAGACCCCATCTCTAGTACCGGGCAGCTGTTATGAGTGCGGAGAGTTTGGTCACTTGAGGAGGCAGTGCCCTCGCCTTCGTGGCAGACAGCATCAGTAGAGGGGTCAGCCCTCGACTTCGACTCCAGTTACTTCACCACCTGCCCAGCCAGCTAGGAGTGGAGATCAGGCAGCCAGGGGTCGTCCTAGAGGTGAGGGTCGATCAGGCGGTGGCCAGGCTCGTTTCTATGCTATGCCGGGCAGGACAGATGCCATTGCCTCAGACGCTGTCATTACAGGTATTGTTTCAGTCTGCCACAGAGACGCCTCAGTATTATTTGCTCCTGGTTCTACCTATTCATATGTATCTTCATATTTTGCTCGTTATTTGGGTATACCCCGGGAGTCTCTTTCTTTACCTGTTCATGTGTCTACCCCGATCGGCGATACTGTTGTTGTGGACCGTGTGTACCGGTCATGTGTTGTGAACATTGGGGGTTTGGAGACCCGAGTTGATTTATTGCTATTGAACATGGTGGACTTCGACGTTATTTTGGGCATGGATTGGTTATCTCCGTGTCATGCTGTTCTAGAATGTCATGCTAAGACAGTCACTTTGGCTATGCCGGGTGTACCGCGGATAGAGTGGCGTGGTGTGACTGATTATGTTCCTAGTAGAGTTATTTCTTTCTTGAAGGCTCAGCGTATGGTTGGGAAGGGTTGTCTTTCCTATTTGGCGTTTGTGAGGGATGTTAGAGCTGAGACTCCAATCATTGATTCTGTTCCAGTGGTGAGGGATTTTCCCGATGTGTTTGCTGCAGACCTGCCGGGCATGCCGTCGGACAGGGATATTGATTTTGGTATTGACCTGGCACCGGGCACTCAGCCCATATCTATTCTGCCATATCGTATGGCACCAACGGAGTTGAAAGAATTGAAGGAGCAACTTCAGGAGCTCCTGGATAAGGGGTTCATTCGGCCTAGCGTGTCACCTTGGGATGCGCCAGTTCTGTTTCTGAAGAAGAAGGATGGCACAATGAGAATGTGCATCGATTATAGGCAATTGAACAAGGTAACAATTAAGAACAAGTATCCCCTACCTCGCATTGATGATTTGTTTGACCAGCTTCAGGGAGCGAGGGTGTTTTCCAAGATTGATCTCCGTTCGGGTTCTCACCAGTTGAAGATCAGGGATTCAGATATTCATAAGACTGCTTTCAGGACTAGATATGGTTACTATGAGTTTCTTGTCATGTCTTTCGGGCTGACCAATGCCCCGGCAGCGTTCATGCATATGATGAACAGTGTATTTCGGCCTTATCTGGATTCATTTGTCATAGTGTTCATTGATGATATTCTGGTATACCCGCGTAGTCAGGAGGAGCACGCGCAGCATTTGCGAGTCGTATTGCAGAGATTGAGGGAGGAGAGGCTTTATGCAAAGTTCTCCAAGTGTGAGTTCTGGCTCGATTCAGTGGCTTTCTTGGGACATGTGGTGTCCAACGGGGGTATTCAGGTTGACCCGAAGAAGATAGAGGCGGTGCAGAGTTGGCCTAGACCGTCCTCAGCCACAGAAATTCGTAGTTTCCTTGGGTTGGCAGGCTATTACCGCCGGTTTTTTCAGGGTTTTTCCTCTATTGCATCGCCCTTGACCAAGTTGACTCAGAAGGGTGTTTCATTTGTATGGTCGGACGAATGTGAGGAGAGCTTTCAGAAGCTCAAGACGGCTTTGACCACAGCTCCAGTATTGATTTTGCCATCAGCTTCAGGTTCTTATATGGTATATTGCGATGCTTCGCGAGTTGGGATTGGTTGCGTTTTGATGCAGGAGGGTAGAGTTATTGCTTATGCTTCTCGTCAGTTGAAGCCCCATGAGCAGAACTATCCCGTTCATGATTTGGAGTTAGCTACTATAGTTCACGCATTGAAGATTTGGAGGCATTACTTGTATGGCGTATCTTGTGAGGTATTCACTGATCATCGCAGTCTTCAGCATTTGTTCAAGCAAAAGGATCTTAATTTGAGGCAGCGGAGGTGGCTAGAGTTACTTAAGGATTATGATATCACCATTCTGTATCACCTGGGGAAGGCCAATGCAGTGGCCGATGCTTTGAGCCGAAAGGCGGTGAGTATGGGGAGCTTGGCATACATTCCAGTTGGGGAGAGGCCATTTGCAGTTGATGTTCAGGTCTTGGCCAATCGATTTGTGAGACTAGATATTTCAGAGCCCAGTCGAGTGTTGGCTTGTGTGGTTTCTCGGTCTTCCTTGTATGATCGCATCAGAGAGTGTCAGTATGAGGATCCGCATTTGCTTGTCCTTAAGGACAGGGTTTAGCATGACGATGCCAGGGATGTGACCATTGGAGATGATGGTGTGTTGAGGATACAGGGCCGGATTTGCGTGCCCAATGTGGATGGGCTTCGGGAGTTGATATTGGAGGAGGCCCATAGCTCGCGGTATTCCATTCATCCGGGTGCCGCAAAGATGTATCAGGATCTTAGGTAGCACTATTGGTGGTGGTGGATGAAGAGAGATATTGTGGAGTATGTAGCCCGGTGTCTTAATTGTCAGCAGGTGAAATACGAGCATCAGAGACCGGGTGGCTTGCATCAGCAGATGGTTATTCCTGAGTAGAAGTGGGAGAAGATCACTATGGATTTTGTTACCGGACTGCCACGGACTTTGAAGAAATTTGATGCTATTTGGGTAATTGTAGACAGTCTGACCAAGTCCGCACACTTCATTCCGGTTTGTACTACTTATTCTTCAAAGCGGCTGGCAGAGATTTATATTCGGGAGATTGTTTGGTTGCATGGTGTCCCAGTTTCCATCATATCAGATCGGGGCACTTAGTTTACCTCTCAATTTTGGCAGACGGTTCCGCGAGAGTTGGGTACTCAGGTGCAGTTGAGCACAGCCTTTCACCCTAAGATGGACGGGCAGTCCGAGCGCACCATTCAGATATTGGAGGATATGCTACGTGCCTGTGTTATTGATTTTGGAGGGTCATGAGATCGATTTCTATCGCTTGCAGAGTTTGCCTACAACAACAACTATCAGTCCAGCATTCAGATGGCACCGTATGAGGCCTTGTATGGGAGACGGTGTAGATCTCCAGTTGGTTGGTTCGAGCCCGGGGAGGCTAGATTGTTGGGGACAAATTTGGTTCAGGATGCATTGGAGAAGGTGAAGGTAATTCAGGATAGACTCCGTACAACACAGTCGAGGTAGAAGAGTTATGCGGACATGAAGGTCCGTGATGTGTCCTATATGATTGGTGAGAAGGTCCTGCTGAAGGTTTCACCCACAAAGGTTGTTATGAGATTCGGAAAGAAAGGGAAATTGAGTCCGCGGTTCATTGGGCCTTTTGAGGTACTTAGGAGGATTGGGGAGGTGGCTTATGGCTTGCCTTGCCACCTAGCTTGTCGAGCGTGCATCTAGTTTTTCATGTTTCTATGCTCCGGAAGTATATTGGAGACCCGTCCCATGTTTTGGATTTCAGTACAGTTTAGTTGGAGGGTGATTTGACTTATGATGTAGAGCCAGCAGCCATTCTAGATCGTCAGGTTTGGAAGTTGAGGTCAAAGGATGTTGCTTCAGTGAAGGTGCAGTGGAGAGGTCGGCCCGTGGAGGAGGCTACCTGGGAGACCGAGCGGGAGATGCGGAGCAGATATCCTCACCTATTTGAGGCTTCAGGTATGTTTCTTGACCCGCTCGAGGACGAGCATTTGTTTAAGTTGGGGAGAATGTGACGACCCGACCCGTCGTCACGTGAGTTACCGCCCCGATTTCCTCATTATCTGCTTCTTTATGCTTCATTATAAGAGTCTTGTGTGAACGAGTTGATTTGGACTGGTTTTAGAAGGAAATGAGACACTTAGTCTCTTTAAGGAAGGTTTGTTTTGGAAAAGTCAACTGGGTGTTGACTTATGCGTTAGAGGGCTCGGATGTAAATTCAGGTGATTCGGTTAGTTTCAGGGGATGATTTGTGACTTAGGAGTGTGACCGAAAGTGATTTTGGAGGTCCGGTGTAGAATTAGGCTTGAATTGGCGAAGTTAGTATTTTGGCGAATTCCGGGTGATAGGTGAGATTTTGATCCGAGGATCGGAATGGAATTCCGAGAGTTGCTGTAGCTTCGTATGTGATTTGGGATGTGTGTGAAAAATTTCAGGTCATTCGGAGGTGATTTGGTTGGGTTCTTGATCGAATGCGTATTTCGGAAGTTTTTAAAGAACTTAGGCTTGAATTCGATGAGAAATGATGGTTTTAGTGTTGTTTGAGGTGTTTTTATGATTGGAACAAGTTTGAATGATGTTATAGGAGGTGTTGGTGCTTTTGGTTGAGGTCCCGGGGGCCTCGGGGTGATTTCGGATGGTTAACGGGAAGTTTTGGTTTGTGAACTTAAGATTTTTTGCAGCTGCTTCTAGTATTTTCGCTTCTGCGGAAATGGGACCACAGAAGCGAGATGAGAGCCGCAGAAGCGGCAGGTATCACAGGTGCGGAGTGGCTGACCGCATCTGCGGAGTCGCAGATGCGACCAAGTGACCGCAGATGCGGAATTTGGAGAATTAAGAGGAAACCGCAAACATGGAGTTTTGTCCGCAGAAGCGAAAGGCGCAATTGCGGAAATTCAACTGCAGAAGCGGAAATATCCGCAGAAGCGGTGCATTGACCTCAGAAGCGGGAGTCGCAGATGCGGCTAGGGAGCCGCAGATGCTGAAATGAGTGGTCAGTGCTATTTAATTTCTCCTTCGCGAAATTTCAAAGGGTTTCATACTTTCACTTCGGACTTGGAGAATTTGGGCGAGTTGGAAGAGAGAAATCAAGGGACTTCTTTGAGGTAAGGATTTCTGAGTCTAAAACACAATTCTAAGGTGTTATTACATGAATTTAGACTGAAAAACTAAGGAAATAAGGAGTTAGAATGGAGGTTAGGGCTTGAAACTTAAGAGGGTTAAAATGGGGATTTGAGGGGTCATTTGGACTCCGATTTTGGTAATCTTTATATGTATAGACTCGTGGCGAGATAAAGAGTCCGTTGATGTAAAATTTTCTGATTTTCGAGAAGTGGGCCCGGGGCTCGGGTTTTGCTAATTTCGAGATTTTTGCTATTTTTCGATTGTTTTCGATTGGGTATTGTTCCATTGGCATATTGTGACGTATTCATTGTGGTTTTGATCAGATTCGACGCACGAGGAGGTTGATTTGAGAGGCAAGGGCATAGCGAGCTAGGATTTTGGCCGGCTTGAGGTGAGTGATAGATGTAAATGATGTTCTGAGGGTTTGAAACCCCGTATTTGCACATCGTAGTGCTATATTGAGGTGACTTGCACGCCAGGTAGCGAGCGTGGGGTAGAGCATCATTGCGGATTGTGACCTGGTCCGTCCCGGTAGATGAATATACTGCGTATTTAACTGAAATTCACTTATTATCATTTTAATTGAGCTGATTGCTATATTTGGGCTTCGTGCCAATTGATTGAATCCTTCAGGAATTGTTATTACTGGTTTCTTACCATTTTTTCATATCATTGAACTCAGTCCTAGTAGTTATTACTGTTTTGCAAACTCAGCCACCTTTTCTTAAACTTGAAACTTAATTAATATTTTTAATGAAGTTTGGGCTAAATATTTCTATATGATTGTGCCCGAGGGGCTTATGTGATTTTGGACTGAGCATGGGATAGGGCTGCACGTCGAAGCGATATGATATTGATATTGATATTGATATAAGGCTGAGGGCCTAGTTGATGCCACGAGATGGCTTATTATTGCGCTTGGGCCGTAAGGGGCCCCTCCCGAAGTCTGCACACCCCCAGTGAGCGCCGTCGACTATAAATAACTGGAGCGGGCTGCATGCCGCAGCGGGTACTGGAGAGTACCGGTTTATGTGTTGCATTGCATATTTGATTGTCATTTACTTATTTATCTGTTGTGGTATTTCCATAATTGTTTTCATTGATTTACTGATTTTATACTACTTGGTAGGTTGCTGTATTTATAGAATTACTTTGTGCACACTCAGGATTTCTCATTCTTAGTCTTTATTTATGTTTATTACTCACTGGGTCGGAGTACTCACATCACTCCCTACACCTTGCGTGCAGATCCAGGTACATCTGAGGCTGTGTGAGGATTTCTCTACCTAGCAGCTTATCCGGGAATATCAAGGTAGCTGCATTTGACGCCCGCAGTCCTGATCTTCCTCCTATCTTATTGCTTTATTTCTGTATTTTTTTTCTAGAGAACGATATGTAGTAGGTTGATACCCATGTATTAGAGGCTCAGACTTGTGACACCGGATTCTTCAGGCTGTGTAGTAGTATTGATATTTGGGATTTCCGCATGTTTTACTCTATTTCAGAACTTCAGTATCATAACTTAGTAATTTATTCGTGTTAATTAATTCATGAACTGGATAAAAATGGTTAAGGTTATTAAATTGGTCGGGCTTGCCTAGCAGTGCGTTGGGCGCCATCACGACCGGGGTTGGGGTCGTGACATTGAACTTGACACTAGTGTCCTAGAACTTAGGTCTGAGAACTTAAAACTGAAATTAGGAACAGGAAAGAAGAAAGCTGATCTCACACATCTCACCCTAGAAGAAAACTTAAGAAAAATGAAGGATGAGCTGTACATGAAGGATGAGCAGATAAGAGTATTAAAAGAAGATCTAGGGAAAGTAAAACATGAACTAGACAGAACTTGCAAATGGAACAAGGCTTCTGATGCACTCTCCTGGCTACAAGAACATCATAGTAGCAACAAAAGAGGACTTGGCTATGGGACTCAAGCACCTAAGTGGGATCCTAAAAGCAAGTACCTCACTCTTCCAGAGAACAAAATCTGCACACACTGTGGCAAGACTGGCCATTACAAAAAATGAATGTAATGCAAAAGAAAAGGCCATTCAAAAGAACAAAGCTTTTCTTCAAGAAAAAAATAGGCTGCCTGGTTGGGCTAGAAGGAATCTGATTTATCCCTTTGCCTATAGAAAGGGACCCAAACTAGTTTGGGTTCCTAAGACTAACCCCTGATTTTTTTTTTTGCAGGTCCAAGAGAAGGGAAGTAGCCAATTATGGTACATGGATAGTGGCTGCTCAAAATATATGACTGGAAGCAAGAACCAGTTCCTTTCACTTGAGGACCTAAAGGGAGGTAATGTCGCCTTTGGAAATGGGAAGAAAGGTAAGATTATTGGGGTTGGAAAGGTTGGTAAGACAGACTCTCACTCCATTGAGAATGTCTACTTGATAGATGGCTTAAAATACAGCTTGATCAGTGTGTCACAACTGTGTGACAGAGGTAACCTTGTGGCATTCACCTCTACAAAATGCTTTGTGATTAACCTTACCACTGACAAGATTGTTTTGCAGGGAAAAAAGAGTTAACAATATTTACATTGTAGATTTGTATACTCTCTTAGAAAATGAACTAACCTGCCTAAGTGTGATGGATAATGATCCCCTCCTGTGGCACAAAAGATTTGGTCATGCCAGTCTGAATCAGCTAAACAAATTAGTCTCTAAGGACTTGGTGATAGGGTTACCTAACATCAAGTTCAAGGAAGACAAAGTTTGTGAGGCCTGTGCAAGGGGGAAACAGGTAAGATCATCCTTCAAAAGCAAGAAAATGGTAAGCACAACCAAG